>NW_027362401.1:0-62749 GCF_039654945.1 Dendrobates tinctorius | reverse complement strand
ATAATTTTTAAAAAAAAACAGCGTGGGGTCCCTCTATTTTTGACAACCAGCCTTACTAAAGCTGACAGCTGGGGGCTGGTATTCTCAGGCTGGAAAGGGGCCATGGATATTGCCCACTCAGCCTAAAAATAGCAGCCCACAGCTGCCTAGAAAAGGCAGATGCGTCAATTCTGGCACTTTGCCCGGCTCTTCCCACTTTCCCTGTAGCGGAGGCAAGTGTGGTTTTTATTTCTGTGGTTGATGTCACCTTTGTATTGTCTGGTTGTAATTACTAGGCCTCGGCTTAGTAATGGAGAAGCATCTATAAGACACCTATCCATTACTAATCCTATAGTTATCTGGTAAATAAAAACACAGCTAGAATAAAGTCTTTTATTTGAATCAAAGCAGATCACACTTTTCCATTTTTATTTAAAAAATGACAAACACAGTTATATTCATCTAACGCCCATTCCATTGAAGAAAACGTCTCCTGTAATAAAACAAAAATAAACAAAAAATACAAAATAAAAAATCCCTATCACCTGTCCGACATCGTAATCCATGTCTGGGGATAAATAGTTTTCAACCTGGACGGTGCCAAGTGAGAACCACTGGTGAATGAACTGTTGTGAGCGCAGCATCAGTGACCGGCAGTGATGTCATTAAGCTTGACAAAATATTATATCCGAAATGCACATCGGGGTGTGCGCCACACTTGGATTTCTGTACCTTCTGGGTAATGTACTCTTCAAACATGCGTGTATGATGAGACCTTTTGCCTCCTTCGATGCCTTATTTAATACTTCTGGTCTTTACTGGAATGGCTTGACCGTTATGCTGTTTATTTGTACGTACCATTAAACTGCCATCAGCATTTTGTGTGCAGTTGTCCTGCAATTATGACTTCATTTACTTCATACTTACCCCTTTGACTTATTCGTACTTATATTGTACTTATAGATGTAATCATGTGCACACAGCTTGATGCACCAATCATCATTTCTTCTATTTGTTCCTGACACCTTCTATCATCCTCATTTTTCATCTTTTATCTAGTTTTTTTGATACCAGGCATTGGTCTTTCACTTATAGAGTTACCCCCTTACGATCTACAGTATATATACCTCTTCCTACTACCCATATATAACCCCCATGGTGGTCTAGACCATATATTTTTAACTATTTGTTCAATTTCATGTATTTTAATCCGTGTGGTGCACCCGTTGTTGTGCCATGTTGTTGCCAATTACATAAAGAATTTTTTCAACTTCTTGTTCACGTGCTGTACTTAATTATGACCTCATGTTCGATGCTTTCTTTCTTTTGGGTTTTCTGATTTATTCCAATTGGTCTGCCTTTTTTATCCCAGCATACATATGTCATTAATCTTTCAATATTAAATATCTAATGGTATATATTGTTTTTTGACATATATATTGCTTCATCCAATGTTTCTGATTATCAAGTAAGAAACTAGTTTATTCCCCAAAATTTATAACCTCAGTAATCATATGAGCCTGTTGTGCCTCCATTTCTCTAAAAGTGCATGTGTAATAGGCACTTGGAGCCCACATCTGCACATTCAGGCACTAGAGGTATAAACGGGGCATCCCGCTGATAATCTGGCCACTGCATCATGTGTCCTCACCGGCACCATACTGTGTCATCAGGCCTGTGCATATTCCTCAGGTCTGAGCATCTTCAATCATTCCAAACTGGGATGTACGTGAGATGTACAGGAGCTTAGACGTTTCATGCTGGGACACAAGTTAGGCGCTAAGGCGCACCTGAGCCTATGACATGTAATACATTCCAGCCTGGAACACAAGTGATCCTACCTGACTGCTCAATAGGTTTCATTCAAAGTGTAGCCTCTGTAGTGCACCGGTAACACCGTATGCAGTGATGAGGCAGTGACTCAGCAAAGTTCAAAGCAAAAGTCTTTAATGTTTAACTCACAAATAATGCACAGAATACGATATCTTCCGGTTCGCAGTCGGGAACCATATCCTCTGGATTACAGCCAACAAACATGCTAGTCCACCTCCTCAGACCAGTTGCTGTGGGCGATTGCACCACTGTGTAAGCTGTGGGTGCCAGGCTTTCCAGCTGCCTTGGCTCCGCTTGCCTGTGTTGCCTCACACAGGGGAAAGCTTTGCAGAGCCTCCTGCTCTGTACTCCTCTAAACACGTGACTGAGTGACACTGACCCTGAACCTGACACTTCCAATCACTATACTGCAGGGGTTTTAACTTGAATCTGTGGCCTTCAGCTGCCACATGGAAAACCCGGGCTGGGGATTAAACGGACTGCACCACTACCATTTGCAGTCTGTTTCAAACACAAAAGCCCAGAGCAGGTTTTCCCTAAATCTGCCTTAGACAACCAGCATGTCCAAGACCTATACTCACTTTAGTCTGCTTTCCAGCCAAAGCTATGCCTATGACTGCAATGCACTCTTATGGCCTAGATATGCCTCCGTGCGCATCCTGGGGGGAACACACAGCGACCCTTACATGTGACACTGGTCACTGCCTCACACTTCACTCAGGGTCGGACTGGCCCACCAGAGAACCGGAGGATTCTCCGGTGGGTCCAGGCACTGACAGCTGCTGGTATCAACCCTGCTGTGTAGCAGAAATGCTCACTTGCTATGAGCACCGACTGATGAGCGGCGCTCATAGCTATTCGGCAAAGACAACCATAGGGGTCTGCTGCAGACCCCAGGTTGTCATGCCAACCCATCGGCGACCTGCAGTCATGTGACACGAGCACCGATGGGTGGGATTAGTGACGCGGTTCCAGTGCAATCATGGTAAATGCTGCTGTCAGAGATTTTAACATTGATTGTATATTTTTATAAGCACCGCCTAATTTTTGGATTGAATATCAAATTTAATAGATTGGTTCTTCTTGTTCTACACATTATGCATTAAAACGGAGGTTGTTAAAGGGAATCTGTCACCCCTTTTTTGAGATATCATATAATGATATCATTCAATTGTGTGTCACATAAGGATTCTCTTAGTACTTTTGTTTCCCCCTGACCCTCACCTTTCATGCATAAATACCTTTTTTATATCGGTTCAGATGTATGTAAACTGCCGCTGTCCGGTCCGATGGGCGGGGCTTATTCACTTGCTTCCCCCCTCCCTGTCTTGCTCTACACAAGAAGAAATGCGTAGAGCAAGACAGGGAGAGTTGAATAAGCCCCGCCCAGCGGACCGGACAGCGGCAGTTTACATACATCTGAACCGATATAAAAAAGGTATTTATGCATGAAAGGTGCAGGGTCAGGGGGAAGCAAAAATACTAAGAGAATCCTTGTGACACACAATTGAATGATATCATTACAGTTGTGGCCAAAAGTATTGACACCCCTGAAATTCTGTCAGATAATACTCAGTTTCTTCCTGAAAATGATTGCAAACACAAATTCTTTGGTATTATTATCTTCATTTAATTTGTCTTAAATGAAAAAACACAAAAGAGAATGAAGCAAAAAGCAAAACATTGATCATTTCACACAAAACTCCAAAAATGGGCCAGACAAAAGTATTGGCACCCTCAGCCTAATACTTGGTTGCACAACCTTTAGCCAAAATAACTGCGACCAACCGCTTCCGGTAACCATCAATGAGTTTCTTACAATGCTCTGCTGGAATTTTAGACCATTCTTCTTTGGCAAACTGCTCCAGGTCCCTGATATTTGAAGGGTGCCTTCTCCAAACTGCCATTTTTAGATCTCTCCACAGGTGTTCTATGGGATTCAGGTCTGGACTCATTGCTGGCCACCTTAGAAGTCTCCAGTGCTTTCTCTCAAACCATTTTCTAGTGCTTTTTGAAGTGTGTTTTAGGTCATTGTCCTGCTGGAAGACCCATGACCTCTGAGGGAGACCCAGCTTTCTCACACTGGGCCCTACATTATGCTGCAAAATTTGTTGGTAGTCTTCAGACTTCATAATGCCATGCACACGGTCAAGCAGTCCAGTGCCAGAGGCAGCAAAGCAACCCCAAAACATCAGGGAACCTCCACCATGTTTTACTGTAGGGACTGTGTTCTTTTCTTTGAATGCCTCTTTTTTTCTCCTGTAAACTCTATGTTGATGCCTTTGCCCAAAAAGCTCTACTTTTGTCTCATCTGTCCAGAGAACATTCTGGTCTTTGGAGATGGACTTGTAGCCTTGATATTGCTCATGCTTCTTCACAATTTGGTCTCTCAAGTCCTCAGACAGTTCTTTGGTCTTCTTTCTTTTCTCCATGCTCAATGTGGTACACACAAGGACACAGGACAGAGGTTGAGTCAACTTTAATCCATGTCAACTGGCTGCAAGTGTGATTTAGTTATTGCCAACACCTGTTAGGTGCCACAGGTAAGTTGCAGGTGCTGTTAATTACACAAATTAGAGAAGCATCACATGATTTTTCCAACAGTGCCAATACTTTTGTCCACCCTCTTTTTTATGTTTGGTGTGGAATTATATCCAATTTGGCTTTAGGACAATTCTTTTTGTGTTTTTTTCATTTAAGACAAATTAAATGAAGATAATAATACCAAAGAATGTGTGTTTGCAATCATTTTCAGGAAGAAACTGAGTATTATCTGACAGAAATTGCAGGGGTGTCAATACTTTTGGCCACAACTGTATATGATATCTCAAAAAAGGGGTGACAGATTCCATTTAAAGGAGCCTCATCCCTCATCGTCATATTAAAACGTTAATCGGGAGTAAGGGAATAGTGCCCCCGCTGGTGACAGCTGTATATGACAGATGACACCCTGCGGTATTAGAACACGACTGGTTTTAGACCCAATCGGGACCGGTTAACCCCTTAAATACGACTGTCAATCTCTAAAGTGGCATCTAAGTGGTGGAAAGACCCTCTCTGACACGATCAGCCCTCTCTCTATTGTAAATGCAGCCGCCGATGATTGCCCTGGTAACCCTAAGGTCATCTGATGACCCCAAGGTATGGTGGGCTGTTACAGCCTGCTGTAAGCAAGTACAATTACTGCAGTGCATGAGACTAGTTATCGAAGTAAAGAATATTCATATCCCACATAGTGAACAGGTTTATATACAGCTCTGGCAAAAATTAAGAGACCACTGCAAAATTTTTGGTTTGTCTGATTTTTCTCTTTAGGCTAAGTGCACACGCTGTGGATTGGTCTGCGGATTTTTTATCTGCGGAACCGCAGGTAAAATGACCTGCGGTTTTAACCTGCGGATTGGCCTGCAGTTTTCCCTGCGGTTTATCATCTCTACAATGGAGGAGATGGTAAACCGCAGCAGAATCCGCAGAAAAGAATTGACATGTCAATTCTTTCTGCGGATTCAAAACCGCAGCTTTTCCGCAGTTAAAAATCTGCAGCATGTGCACAGCAGAATGTAAATCCCATAGGATAACATGCTACTGTACACTGCAGAACGGCTGCAGATCCGCAGCAAAAACCGCAGCGTGTGCACATAGCCTTATAGTTATAGAGAGCTAATCTGGACTCCCCGCAGTGACCTCTTGTTTCAACAATCCACCAAAAGTAAGGATGAGTCCCATGTTAGATTAATTACCCCTTACAATTGTCAGTGGAAATTGTTTACAGAAATAATCTCTAGACATTGGGACATTTTGCACTCTGATCCCATTCTCAAAAATATTCTTCCCAGTAGACCTATAATCACGGCAAAATGGGCAGATACTCTTGGGGACTTGCTTGTGAGAAGCCATTATTCATCTCAAGGAAAGGCAAATGCCACAAATTTAACACAATTAAATGGCTTTTTTCCTTGCACCTTTTGTAAGGGATGCTTAAATCATGTGAAATCCAAGGAATTTACCAATTCTCAAGGTACTCGTACCTATAAAATCCGCTGCCGCCTCATGTGTGCATCGAAAGGGGTTAGTTATTGCCCTTGCAGCAAGATCTACATTGGAATGACAACTCGTGAGCTAAAGATCAGAACAAGGGAACACATATGTGATATTGAAAGGACAAAAGGTACAAAAGATGTTACATCTTTAAAAACTATTCCTAGACATTTCTTTCAGTTCCACGAGTGTAACGCAAGTAAGTTGCAGGTTAAGGCCATTGATCAGGTTATTCTGGGGCAACGGGGTGGTGATCTATCAAGAGCTTTAGCAAGAGTAGAAAGTCAGTGGATTTATAGACTAAATACAGTTACTCCCATGGGCCTCAATGAGAGTTTCGGATTCGGGTCTTTTTTATAGGATGTTCTCCTCACGGTTTTTATGGGTGTTGGTTGGGTTTTTTTAAAACTATTTTTTATTAATGTTTTTCTTGCTTTTTAGTTGGCGTAATTTTCAACTTGCTGTGCCGTTCCTGGTTGTTTTATGTGGCTATGAGGTCATGAAGTATGGTACTATCTTCACTTTTTATGGACATATTAAGAGAAATTCTATTTGTCTTTTCTTTTTTATATTTTTATGCATTGTGTACTATGTTCACTTTTTTTTGCATATTTTAATAATATATGTATCACTCACTGTGATGAACAAAGCAGGATTTAGTGCTCCAATGTTGAATAGCAAGGCCTTTTAGTATGATAATGAGATAAGGCCCAAAACAGAACTTCAAAGCTTGAGTAGGAGCCACGCGAGCATGGGGCAGGAAGGGGCCTGGGGGCTTCAATTAGAATATACCTGTCAGCTAGACACAGAAATACACATCCATTGTCTCTCCCAGCCGCCCCGACTCCATCCTAGGATCATGGATTATGAGCACACCTTTCGAGTTATGGACTCATGGAAAATATCCGAGTGACCCTGAGGAATCGCGCATCTGGCAGTGCGACTCCTGAGTCGGTGAGGGCTCTGGGACCTGAGATTTAGAGATTGGCCATCCACTGCAACCCAATGGGGCCATGTTTGCTCTCCACACGACAGGCAAAACAGACCGCATTCACTGGTACCTCTCATGTCCTGATCCGATCATGCTGTTGAAAGTTACCCCCTTTCTTAGATATTGGGAATAAGTTCTGCAGGGAGCTAAAGGGTGGAGATTATTAGCCCACCCCCTGACACAGGGGGAGGAGCCTAGCGTGCTTAAGAACTAGCAGCACATGGCAGAGACTCACTCTTTCTCAGAAGAACCAGACGATGATGATCTAACAAGGAACTGGGGACAGATCTGCCAAGAGGAGCAGCGGCCGCGCTTTGGGTTCTGTCCGGCAACTAAGATTCTTGTACCTGTGGACTGCAGAGCTCCCAGCACCCAGATGCAACCTACAATCTGGTAAATTGACCTCCAGCTTAATATCTCTAAGTCTTGTACCCTTATTGTTATATTTTACTCTGACTGCAAATCCACTGTAATTCCAATGTATAGCTTACTGTATATTTCTGTAATTATCTAGTGCGCCCTTAAGGCAATTAAACCATAAAATTAATCTTGGGCTGATGCTTTTACTCTGATTACGAATCTTAGAATACCCAGCGGGTAACAGGACATCCTCCCCGGCAGCCATTTGCTCTAGGTGCAGTTCCCTTACTGACCTGAGAGACAAAGGGGGCGCCGGAGAGCTGTGCCTGTGTAGTTACGTCACATTGGTGACGTGGGAGGAACGGGTCCTGTTCCTCCACACTCACTTTGACATTTTATGTGGCAATGACATCTTGAAGATTGTTATATGTGATAATTTTCACTTTTGGAGAATGTCTTTTAATCACATATTAATATTATGCACATTGGTTTGATATGTATATTTATTATATACTTGCTTATTCACTTATTTGTCTGCAGCACTTGTCACTTTTTTCTGGCATTTATGACACGCTATGTGTTTGCATATTTATTATAGAATATTATACATAGGCACATAATTAATTATGCACTTCATAATGGTTGTGCTGTAATTTACACTTTCATACTTTGTACCCACACTTATTTAGTGCATTGTGCACATTTACTGTCTTTGCAGTTCACGCAGTATTTATAGCACTAGTCTTCTAACCATGGTGCGCCTGCGCCGCCTTCCCTGACATCGGATCATCGGGCTGACGGCAACGGGATCGCACAGCGCATGTGCCGTCTCCATAACGACCGTGGGTAGTTTGCGCTCCACTGCCACCTGGCATGATAGTCCTAACGGATGTCCGGGCGGTGGTGCATGCGCCGCCCTCTTCATGGTTCCTTCAACACAGTCCCATGCATCAGCGCTCAGGTGGTTTAATTAGCCGGCTTTTATTATCAGGGTTTTCTTTGGCCAGCGTTCATTTACATAGTCAGAACCCTCAACCCGCAGCACGTCTCCTGAGGAAGTCTTAACGAAACGTGCGTTGGGGTAGCAGGGACAGAGTTACTCTCCATTATTGCCCTTTTATGTAAGTATTATCTATTATTTACCTAGCGGTTTACATTGGTGAAATTACAGCAGAATAGCAGCACTCATGGGAGGCTATGACACTATGTATATAAAACTTGCTATGCACTTTAATGTATATTTTATATTGTTGTATCCTAGTCCTTTCATGTTTAGTGCATATGACTAGATATTGCATGTTTGTGGCCCTTCTCTTATTTGCATTTTGCAAAAGGAAGAATATTTGAAAATTGTGTCGCTATGTAATATTGCATTTTTTATGGCTGCTATATGGATTTAACGTGTCTCTGATTTTGTGGCACTTTGCAGTTCTGAAATTTTTTTTTGTATTTTTACATCAATAAATATTTTGTGACCTTTACTCTGGGTGGTGTTTTATCCACGAATTTTGTTTTTGCTCTTATTTGATATTGAGTTAGTTTCTGCATATTTGGGTCTTTTGTGTTAATTTTCTCTTTATAGGTATATTTTTGAGTAAAATGTAAATTGCTCTTTTATTCTATAAACTACTGACAACATGCCTTCGAATTTCCAAGCACTAAATATTATATTTATTTTCAGAAAATGAAAAATGGTCAAAATAACAAAAAAATGCAGTGCTTGCAGACCTCAAGTAATGCTAAGAAAACAAGTTCATAATCATTTAGAAACAACAATACTAATGTTTTAACTCAGGAAGAGTTCAGAAATCAATATTTCGTGGACTAACCATGATTTTTGATCACAGATTTCATGCGTTTTGGCATGCTTTCCACCAGTCTTTCACACTACTTTTGGGTGTCCTTATGCCACTCCTGGTACAAAAATGTAAGCAGTTCTACTTTGTTTGATGGCTTGTGACTATCCATCTTCCTCTTGATTACATTCCAGAGGTTTTCAATGGGGTTCAGGTCTGGAGATTGGGCTGGCCATGGCAGGGATTTGATGTGGTGGTCCTTCATCCACACATTGATTGACATATCTGTGTGGCATGGCGCATTGTCCTGCTGGAAAAAAACAGTCCTCAGAGCTGCAGAACATTGCCTGAGCAGAAGGAATCAACTGATTTTCCAGGACCAGGATAACCGTGTATGCGGCTTGATTCATACGTCCTTCGCAAAGATTAACCTGCCCAATTCCAGCCTTGCTGAAACATCCCCAGATCATCACCGATCCTCCACCAAATTTCACAGTGGGTGCAAGACACTGTGGCTTGTACGCCTCTCCAGGTCTCCGTCTAACCATTAGACGACCAGGTGTTGGGCAAAGCTGAAAATTAGACTCATCAAAGCAGATTACTTTACTCCAGTCCTCTATGGTCCAATCCTTATGGTCTTTGGCAAACTTCAGCCTGGCTCTCCTTTGCTTCTCATTGATGAAAGGCTTTTTTTCTACCTTAACATGACTTGAGCCCTGCCTCTATGAGCCTCTTACGAACTGTTCTTGCTGTGCACTTCACCCCAGCTGCCATTTTCCATTCCTTTTGTAGGTCACTTGATGTCATCCTGCGGTTGCTGAGTGACATTAGAATAAGATGATGGTCAGTGGAGTGTCGTTTTCGCCCTCTGCCGGTCTGTAGCTTTGTTGTCCCCAATATCTGCTGCTTGACCTTGATGTAATGGACTGCCGTCTTAGAAATTTTAAGGATGGAGGCAACATGACGCTCACTGTATCCCTTTGCTAGTAAAGCCAGAATTGAGCCCTTCTTTTCCTCACTCAAGACTTTTCAACTCCTTTGGCATGGTTAAATGTTATTTTTTCATTCCTATTACTTTTGGGATATTACTTGCACTTGTTTTGCCATCCAGCTTGTCCTATTGCAAGAGGATTGTGAACACCACAGCAGGGTTTTTATACTTTCCTTCGTTAAATAAGATTTGGTTCAGGTGTTCACCTAATCAGAAGCACATTAAGTAGAATGAGGTGTACTCTGGTTGGAATGCAACTGACACTGGAATGTCAGACATGTAGAGAAGCTGATTTTTATAAAACTATGCAGTGGTGTCTTAATTTGTGCCAGAGCTGTATATATAAAAAAAAAGCACTGTTTCGACACTAAAAACGCAGCCTTTGTGTTAAAACAAAAAGTACACAATTGGTATTGCTGCATCTGGAACGACCCAGTCTATAAAATTGTTGTGTTTTAATCATACTAATGAAACGGAGGCCAAGGGGGTAGTCGTGGTTGAGAGTGACAGCACTGGCACACCCTGACCCTCTGCCCTATTAACACACAGTAGTTCACTCTCTTGCAAGTCAGGGTCCATTTCATACTGCAGGGAGTCCTTTTCCTTTAACATTACACAAAGACAGTCAGAGTCCAGGTTCATCTTCAACAAAACAATTTTACTCAGTTCGTCCAGTTTAGTCACAGAAACAGCACAAGATTCTTCACAGAATATCACCATTCCGTTTCGTTCCCTATACTGTCTCTCACTCCTCCAGAAATATCCACTGGATCCACCGGTCCCACAGCTTCCTTTCTGGTCACACTAAGCCGCTTCAGGAGTTCCCTGCCTTCTTCCCTCTCCAAAGGTGAAGTCGAGAAATGGCTCTTCCATTCCTTACCAGGTTGTAGGCATCAGACATTTAGGGTTGTTCCCACGAAGTTAGCTGCTACCATTCTGATGCTGCCAAGATATTCCACCACACTGTGTGAATGTCAGCTCTAAGGCCCTAGACTGCTAGGCTCCTTGGCTTAAATGTTCCCCCTGGACACGACTGTCCTGTCCTTGCTCCCAGCTCACACTGACTAACTCTAGGACGCTCCCCAACTACTCTTTTCCTAGCCCCTCCTAACCAAACAAAATCCTATTGGTCTAACTAATCCCTATTCTATTCTGCTGTGCTCCCCCTACTGGTCTAAGTTCTACACTATCCCTGTATCTTTACAACACATGAACATAAGTACAATGCAATATACAATGTATAAACATTACATGACATATGAAATATATCAGGGATGTATGCAAGGAGTGCAGGGCATTAAATTAGCCCCCGTTCTCCTTACACTAACACACAAAAATGGAATAAAAAGCAATCAAAAAGTCATATGTAATAAAAGCCTATAGAAAAGGAAAATACCAAACTGTCTTGCAAAAAAAAAACAAGCACTAAGATGTCTCATTCAGCAAAAAAATTACAGCTGTCAGAATAGTACGATGCAAAAACAAATTCATTTTTTGTAAAATATAGTTTTGTGTGTAAAAAATATATAAATCACTGTCGCTGTTATCGTACTGTTGAAAAGTATAAAACGGTCTTATCACTTTACTGCACACTGAACCCTAAAAAAAGTGAGTGAATTGCTGATTTTAGTTTATTCTACATCTGAAAAATTTCTGGTGCAAGCAGTTACCTTCATAAGTCACATGCTTAGTGAAAGGAAGTTCCCCAGCGTGCAATATAAGTGTCATATGGTCAGTCATTATATACACCTTTTCTGAAAGGCCACAGAGGCTGCCACAACATTAAGGAAGAGGCACCACTAAGGCTGGGTTCACATTGCGTTAGGGGGCAATGCCCTGACATATCCGTTACATAGCGGCACTAACGGTATGTAACGGATCCATTAACGCATCCATTACCCGCAATGAATGTAGCACATACTAACGCATGTCAAAAATCGGCATGCGTTAGAAAGTATGCCTTAATTCATGACGCACCCTCGAACACTGCTTGCAGCGTTTTTGGGTGCGTTGGACCCGTTCGCTGTGCATAGAACTGTATGGGCTAACGTATGGTAGCGCATGGTACCTGAGCGCTACCTAACGTTAACGGATGCCCTAACGAAATGTGAACCTAGCCTAACCAAACAACACCATGAAGACCAAGGAGATTTCCAAACAAGTCAGAGACAAAGTTGTTGAGAAGCACAAGTCCGGGTTAGGTTATAAAAAATGTCCCAATCTGTGATTATCCCCTGAAGCACCATCAAGTCCATCATCATCAAATGGAAAGAATATGGTACAACAAACCTGCGAAGAAAGGGATGCCCACCCACACTCAGCCCGGGCAAGGAGAACTTTATTCAAAGACGCAGCACAGAGACCAAAGGTAACTCTGTCCAGTCTCCAGATGCCCACATTAAGGCTTGTTTCACACTTCAGTTTTTTATGTCCATCAAAATCCGCCAGTTTTCGGAAAAAAAAACGGATCCGCCCCTTTTTTGGCGGATCTGTTCTTTTTCCCTAGACTTGCATAAGCGGCAGATTTTGACTGATGGTCGTCCGTTGTATCCGTTTTTTGACGTATCCGTTTGAATTCTAGCATCTCCCGGGTGGAGCAGACGGACTATATAACTTTTTTTGTAGCGGCGGACCGCTTTTTTCAAGTGCGCATGCCCGGAAAATTTAATCTGAGAAGACATTTAACCCTCAATAGCGTTCTGGAAGCGGCGTAAAATCTCTCTCTCTTTCTCCTTTAAATTTCCTGCCCTTTGCAACTTCAGTGGATCCATCCAGACCACGGTTCCTTTAAATTTCCTGCCCTTTGCAACTTCAGCGGATCCGTCCAAAAAACGGTACGGTGACATCCGTTTGTTGCAAAACGGAAACGGATCCGTTTTTGGATTCTTTAGTGGATTTCAACTGAAGACAAAAAACTGAAGTGTGAAACAGGTCTAAGCCGTACACTCCATAGAGGTGGCTTTTATGGAAGAGTTGTATGAAGACCTTTTGAAAGGTTGAATCTTTGTCACTTTTTTTATACTGCAGAATAAACTTTGTTTTTCTTTAAAGCGAATCTGTCAGCACTTTTGGCCGATATAAGATGTGGCCACTGCCTTTCAGGGCTTGTCTACAGCATTCTATAATGCTGTAGATAAGCCCCCGGTCCGATCTGCAAGACAAGAAAAATAAGTTTTATTATACTCAGCCGGGGAGTCGGTCCAGTGCAGTTCGGTCTCATTGGTGTTGCAGGTCCGGCGCCTCCCATCTCCTTGCGACGCCGCCCTCCTGCTTGTTTCATGCCTCCCTGGCATCGTGCTCCTGCACATGCGTACTTCTCTGCCGTGTTGAGGGCAGAGCAGATTCCTGCAGTGCGCAGACACTGGGTCTCTGACCTTTCCCAATGCCTGCGCACTGCAGTACTTTGCTCTGCCCTCAACAGGGCAGTGAAGTACGCCTGTGCAGGAGCACGATGCATGAAGCACCCGTGGAGGCATGAAGCAAGCAGGAGGGCGGGGGCGCAAGAATATGGGAGGCGCTAGACCTGGACCTGCGAGACCCATCAGACCGGAACCCCCCCAGGTGAGTAGAATAAAAGTTGCACGACAGAGGTGTGGGAGCTGCAGATGTGATGAAAAAATCTGGCCAAATGAGGTTAAGTCCAATCACCAATTCACAGGTGGGTGCCAATCCGGCTGGAGAACACAGCAACAACAATAAAGAAAAAGGGATTGAAGGAGGCACTCCAAATCTGGTGATAAAATTATCAAAAAACTTACAGGTTCCCTTTAATACCTGGGACCTGGACAATGTGAAGATATGGGACCAAAGAAGGTGTGACAGAGTGCAGTGTGAAAGCACTCCAACAGATGCTCATCAGTGCGACATACTTTTCTAGTGACTGGCGAGTTTTCTACTATAATGACACGATTGTTCATGTATTCCTGTTAATATAACACAAATGTTCTGAGGCATTAGGCCATTTTATGAAATCACAACAAGGATCTGTAAAAGATATTGGTTTTAGGCCCACTCTAGTGTACATTATATATTGAAAAAAAAAAAAGAAAAGTCTCATTCTTCTACAATTTTTTTTCTTACTTGTCCTTCGTGTACAATCCAATTTTTTACTTGACAGCTATTAATCTTTTACAGCATTATTTAGGCCATGTGCACACATTGTGGTGCAAAAAGGGCACAATTTGCTGTTTTTGACCCCCCAAAAAATGAAACCGTGAAAGGGCTCATATACCAGGACCCAAAAGGTAGAGTTTTCGTGTTTTTATAGAGAAAACTTCAATCCAAATGCTACCCCTATCTGTGCCTGGGATCAGCCTGACTTGGTTCATTGGTTAAAAAGTATAAAAACAAAAATATGGAAACCCATAATAAACATTACATTCACCATCTACTGTTGTGGCTTGCTTTTAAGCAATGAAAAAAGCTTTATATCAACTAGCTTAAATTTCTGTCTAAAAACACAGCCAAAAATACGTATTTGAGGTTGTGTTCTCCAACAAAGAGAGGCAGAAATTTCTGCACACAATATACTGTGTGCACAAACCCCTTAGTTTCCTCTGTTACAGAACTGTAATGTACCTGTAAAAATTGGATGCGATACTGATGGGCTGTATGGCTTGTGGTTTTATTTTCTCACACGCATCAGATTCCACAGTGGACGCCCAGCATTCCGCAGTTTTTTCCTTACGCAGCATACAGCTGAGAAACCACAGACCTGTACTGCCTCATTTAACCCCTTTACCCCCCGAGGGTGGTTTGCACGTTCATGACAGGCCAATTTTTACAATTCTGACCACTGTCCCTTTATGAGGTAACAACTCTGGAACGCTTCCATGGATCCCGGTGATTCTGACATTGTTTTCTCGTGACATATTGTACTTCATGTTAGTGGTAAAATTTCATTCATATAACTTGCGTTTATTTGTGAAAAAAACCAGAAATTTGTCGAAAATTTTGAAAATTTCGCAATTTTCCTGTCAGCGCCGGCGTGCAGCCTCCACCGAGCAGGGACTCACCCGCACTGTAGGGGGGCCCGGGGTCAGGTACGGTTGGAAAGTACAGACAAACAGGACCTGGGGACGCTGAAGTTTAGCAAGCAGTGAAGGACCTATGGTAATGTGACTGCAAGGGGCGGGGCTTAGCATCCTGCTTCCAGAGATCGGCAGGACACTATACAGGAATACTCAGAGTCAGGCAAAACGGAGGTCATACACGGAGATAGCAGTAAAGTACCAGGGATGAGACAGAACGGATAGTCGGGGCCAAGCAGGGGTCAAAACCAAACAGACATAGAAGGTACCAAGCAGAATCCAACAAGCAATATCCATAGAACAGACCGAGTCGTACACAAAGTATCAAGCAACCAGAACACAGCACAAACATACTCAGGGGTCAACACAACTCTGCCAAGGGCGAAAGTATAACTAACGGAGATGGGAGCTTCCTGACGCTATAAGAAGCTTTCCCAGAACCAATGAGAGGACACCATAAGCCCCAGGTGTGCAGGTAAGAGTCTGTACTGAGATCAAAACATTAACCCCAGAAGTGCAGGTCCACCAGCACGGTTATCATGACATTTCCAACTTTGAATTTTTATGCCCTTAAATCACAGAGATATGGCACACAAAAGACTTAATAAGTAATATTTCCCACATGTTTACTTTACATCAGCACAATTTTGGAACCCAAATTTTTTTTTGTTAGGAAGTTATAAGGGTTAAAAGTTGACCAGCGATTTCTCAATTTTGCAACACCATTTTATTTTTAGGGACCACATCACATTTGAAGTCACTTTGAGGGGTCTATATGATAGAAAATACCCAAAACTGGCACCATTCTAAAAACTGCACCCCTCAAGGTGCTCAAAACCACATTCAAGAAGTTTATTAACCCTTCAGGTCCTTCACAGGAATTTTTTGAATGTTTAAAAAAAAAATGAACATTTAACTTTTTTTCACAAAAAAATTAATTCAGGTCCAATTTTTTTATTTTACCAAGGGTAACAGAAGAAATTGGACATCAAAAGTTATTGTGCAATTTGTCCCGAGTACGCTGATACCTGATATGTGGGGGGGAACCACTGTTTCGGTGCATGGCAGGGCTCAGAAGGGAAGGAGCACCGTTTGACTTTTTCAATGCAAAATTGGCTGGAATTCAGATCGGATGCCATGTCGCGTTTGGAAAGAACCTGATGTGCCAAAACAGTGGACACCCCCCACAAATGACACCATTTTGGAAACTAGACCCCCCAAGGAACTTATCTAGATGTGTAGTGAGAACTTTGAACCCACAAGGGCTTCACAGAAGTTTATAACGTACAGCCGTAAAATTAAAAAAGAAAATCACATTTTTTCACAAAAATGATCTTTTTTTTCACCCTCAATTTTTATTTTCCCAAGGGTAACAGGACCCTAAAAGTTAATGTGCAATTTGTCCTGAGTACGCTGATGCCCCACATGTGGGGGTAAACCACTATTTGGGCGCATGGTAGAGCTCGGAAGGGAAGCAGCGCCATTTGACTTTTTTGGCTGGAATTGGGATTGGACGCCTTGGCGTGTTTGGAAAGCCCCTCATGTGCCTAAACAGTGGAAACCCCCCACAAATGATACCATTTTGGAAACTAGACCCCCAAGGAACTTATCTAGATGTGTTGTGAGAACTTTGAACCCCCAAGGGATTCACAGAAGTTTATAACGCCCGGGCGTGAAAATAAAAAAAAATCATATTTTTTCCACAAACATTATCTTTTAGTCCCCAATTTTTTTATTTTCCCAAGGGTAACAGGAAAAATTGGACCCCAAAAGTTCTTGTCCAATTTGTCCTGAGTACACTGATACCCCATATATGGGCGAAAACTACTGTATGGGCACACGTCGGGGCTCGGAAGGGAAGTAGTGACGTTTTGGAATGCAGACTTTTATGGAATGGTCTGCGGGTGTCATGTTGCCTTTGGAGAGCCCCTGATGTACCTAAACAGTGGAAACCGCCCACAAGTGACCCCATTTTGGAAACTAGACACCCTAAGGAACTTATCTAGATGTGTGGTGAGCACTTTAAACCCCCCAGTGCTTCACAGAAGTTTATAACGCCCGGGCGTGAAAATAAAAAAAATCATTTTTTTCCACAAAAATGATAATTTTTGCCCCCAATATTTTATTTTCCTAAGGGTAACAGGAGAAATTTGACCCCAAAAGTTGTTTTGCAATTTGTCCTGAGTAGGCTGATACCCCATATGTGGAGGTAAAACACTGTTTGGGCGCATGGCAGAGCTTGGAAGGGAAGGAGCACCATTTGACTTTTTCAACGCAGAATTGGCTGGAATTGAGATCAGACACCATGTTGCATTTGGAGAGCACCTGATGTGCCCAAACAGTGGAAACCCCCTATTCTAACTCCAATCCTAACCCCAACACACCCCTAACCCTCATCTCAGCCCTAACCTTAGCCCTATCCCTAATTGGAAAATGGAAATAAATACATTTTTTTAATGTTATTATTTTTCCCTAACTAAGGGGGTGATAAAGGGGGGTTTGATTTACTATTTATGGCGGAATTTATGTTTGGCCTGTCATACACTAAAAGACGCTTTTTATTGTAAAAATAGTTTTTGCATCACCACATTTTGAGAGCTATAATTTTTCCATATTTTGATCCACCAAGTCATGTGAGGTCTTATATTTTGCGGGCGGGACGAGTTGACGTTTTTAATGGTACCATTTTCGGGCACGTGACTTTTTTTTTATCGCTTTTTATTCCGATTTTTGGGACACAGAATGAACAAAAACCAGCATTTCAAAAATGTCTTTTGGGGGGTGCGTTTACACCGTTCTGCGTGCAGTAAAATTGATAAGGCGGTTTTATTCTTCGGGTCAGTACGATTACAGCGATACCTCATTTATGTCATTTTTTTAAGTTTTGGCGCTTTTATGTAATGAAAACAATTTTATATAAAAAATAATTGTTTTTGTATCGCTTCATTCTGCGATCTATAACTTTTTTATTTTTTCGCGGATGACGCTGTGTGGCAGCTCGTCTTTTGCGGGACAAGATGACATTTTCAGCAGTACCATGGATATTTATATCCATCTTTTTGATCGCACGTTATTGCACTTTTTGTTCGGCGGTATGATGATAATAAAGCATTATTTTTTTGCGCTGTTTTTTATTTTTATTTTTTAAGGGGTTCGCTAAAGAAGATAGCTAATGGGACAGTTTTATAGGGCGGGTCGTTACGGACGTGGCGATACTAAATATGTGTACTTTTATTTTTTTTTATTTCCAAAAAATGAATTTATTAGGGAATATTTTTTCTTTATTTAGCGATTTTTTTATATATTATTTTTACACTTTTTTTTTTTTTTTTTTACTCTACTATACTGTCCCAGGGGGGGCATCACTGTCATGTGTGAGATCGCTGATCTGACACATCACAGATCGCTGTGACAGATTAGCGATCTCACACAGGCACTGCTGCAGGTATCCTCATGCCTGCACTTTGCAGGCACTGAGGAAGTCAGCTCCCTGCAGGCCCCCGAAGGTCCCCGCTGCCATATTGGATCCGGAGACCTGCAGGGAAGGAGGCCCCCGAAGCAGCACAGCACATCGCGCTGCTCCGGGATCTCAGGGAAGCACAGAGGGAGCCCCCTCCCTGCCGATGCTTCCCTAAACCCCCGGTACACTGCGATTGTGTTTGGTTCGGTACACTGCTGGGTGTAGGAGCACTTTCTGGCAAATCCACATCCCTACAGTCACGCACAAACCCTGTACCTGACCTTGGAACGCCAACATTTTCTTTTGCCCCCTGAGAAGCATCCTCTTGCCCAAAATAATCATCCCCCCCATCTTCCACCACCTCGTCCAGGACAGTTCCCTGACCAGACAATGGTTGACTGTCAGCAAGGCTTCCTTCCTCCTCCTGTTCCTCCTCCTCTGCTGCAGAAGCCAGATCCTTAATGTGCATCAAACTTTGCATGAGCAGACGCATAAGTGGGATGCTCATGCTTATGATGGCGTCGTCTGTGCTTACCAGCCGTGTGCATTCCTCAAAACACTGAAGGACTTTACAGAGGTCTTTCAGCTTTGACCACTGCACACCCGACAATTCCATGTCTTCCCTCAAACTGCCTGCCCGTGTATCCTCCCACAAATGCATTACAGCCTGCCTCTGTTTGCACAGCCTCTCAACCATGTGCAGGGTGGAGTTCCACCTTGTTGCAACGTCTATGATTAGGCGGTGCTTGGGGAGGTGGAGCAATCGCTGCAGCTTCTGCATACGACTGGCGTGTATGGGCGAGCGACGGATGTGCGAGCACAGTCGTCACACCTTATGGAGCAGGGATGTTAACTCCGGATAATTATTAAGGAAGCACTGCACCACCAGGTTCAAAGTGTGAGCCAGGCAAGGTATGTGTGTGAGTTTTGCAAGGGCTATGGCTACCACAAAATTACGGCCGTTATCACTGACTACCTTGCCTGGCTCAAGATGTAGACTGCCCAGCCATGACTCAGTTTGTCACTGCAAATAGTCGGCAAGTACCTCAGCGGTGAGTCTGTTGTCGCCCAAGGACATCATCTGTAACACAGCCTGCTGACGCTTACCACTAGCTGTTCGATAGTGGGACACCTCGTGTGCAACACTACCAGCTGCGGATGAAGTGCTCGTGCGACTGTGCTCTGGACGAGCTTTTGCTTATGGAGAAGGGTCGAAAGCCTACAGCCAACTGTTTCCTATACCGTGGGCTAGGCAGCACTGTTCCACCGCTGCTGTCCCCTGTGGAGCCTGCATCCACCACATTAACCCAGTGATGGACACGTAACGGCCCTGGCCATGCCTACTGGTCCATGCATCTGTTGTGAGGTGCACCTTTCCACTCACTGATTGTTTTAGTGCATGGACAATGCGGTCTTTCACATGCCGGTGGAGGGCAGGGATGAGTTTTCGAGAAAAGAAGTGCCGACTGGGTAGGTCATAGCATGGGACAGCGTAGGCCATGAGCTCTCAGAAAGCTTCGCTTTCTACCAAACGCAAGGGCATCATCTCTAATGAGATCAGTTTGGCAATGTAGGAGTTCAAAGCCAGTGTACGTGGATAAGCGGATGAGTACTTTCATATCCTACTTAGAGTGTCTGGTAGGGTGAGCTGGACTTGAGAGCTGCATATGGGGGAACTAGCATTGGACATGAGGGACTGAGAAGGGGTTGGTGATGGTGGGGGTGTTGATGGCCTAGATTCAGTGTTTCCTTGCGAAAATATTGTGATTGCCTGACTGCTTTGGAATGGCGACGACACCTCAACATTTCTTGATGGTGGTGTGTTTAGCGGTGGCCTTACAGTGGGGGAAGCGATGGAGCGTTGCCGGCTAACTTGAGTTGGAGCAGGTGCACATGTGCTACCTGTGGTTTTGTAGTCCGTCCATGCTTGCAAGTGCATGTTGATTAAATGTCTAAGCATGCAACTGGTATTCAAATTTCTGAGTTTACCTCGGCTAAAGGTCCTTCTGCACTTCTTACAGGTAACCTTTGCCTCATCAGTAGGATTTTGGACAAATAAGTGCCACCCTGCACTCTTCCTACTATGGTATACATTTTCTGGCCTTGCACGTTGTGCTAAGTTGACTGTCTGGCCAAGCTGTCATGCAACTCTTTTAGTTTTTGGTCCACGTTTTTGGACAGCTACGAGCCTGCCATATAACCACTGCTGCGATGTCAATGCCTGCTGCGGATTCTTCTCCTTATCTGAACTATTGCCAGCGCCACCCTCCTCCCCCAATGGATGCCAATCAGGGTCAAGAACAGGGTCATCCATCACCTCCTCTTCAAAGTCATCTGCACCTTCCTCTTTAGCTTCCTCTGTGTCACCGTGTAAAGTGGTATAGTTTGCGGGAAGGGGCACCTGAGTTTCATCAGGGTCAGATTCTGGCTCAGTAGACTGCGAGGGCAATGTAGTGCTCTGGGTCGATGTACCAGCAGAATCATCTAGCAGTGGCTGTGCATCAGTGCACTCAGATTCATCTTGGACTGGTGAAATCAGGATTTGACTGGATAACCCAGGCATGGTATGTGAAAAGAGCTCCATAGAGTAATCTGAAGTGTGGGCTGCCGCATCCTTAACTTTAGGTGGGGGTGAAGGACACAAGGAAAGGTGCTTTTCCTGACCAGAACCCTGCACTGACGACTCCGTGCTTGCAGGTTTCGAACGTTCAGAAGAGGAGGCAATAGAGCTGGTGGCTGTTTCGGCAATGTACGCCAAAACCTGTTCCTGATGCTCCGGCTTTAAAAGCGGTTTTCCTACTCCAAGAAAAGGGAACCTTACAGGCCTTCTTGGGCCAGATGATGACGCAGGCTCAACACCTCCTGCCTTAGCTGCTATTGTGCTTTTGCCAGAACCAGCCGATGCACCACCACCATCAGTACCAGCTGCGCCCCCCTGCCCACGTCTGCAGCCTCTTCCACCATACTTCCTCATGTTTGGGAAAATGTACCAAAAATACCAGCAGAGAGATGGTACTGTGTGAGGAGCATCCAGCTTTGCAAGGTGTATTAAAAAAATTAAATCTACGTATATATTTTGTTAGTCACAGACGCTCTCCCAGTATGTATTTGACCGCAATCCAACAAGCAGATATACGATACTGTATCAGAAGTGTACAGCTGTATACGTTTTTTGTGTAACTAACAATCTCCGTTTATGTATTTACGGAGTGTCACACACACGCTGACTCTGTATAGATGTGACTGTAATGCGAATAGATATACAATACTGTTTGAGAATCGGACAGCTCAATATGGTGTATGGAGAAATGGAAATGTCCGTATATGTATTTACGGAGTGTCACACACACGCTGACTCTGTATAGATGCGACTGTAATACGAACAGAAGATATACAATACGGTTTGAGAATCGGACAGCTCAATACGGTGTATGGAGAAATGGAAATGCCGTATATGTATTTAGGGAGTGTCACACACACACTCTGTTTTTTCTAGATTACAAAAGCCATTATGCTATTCGTATTTCACATATTTCATATTTGATATGCCTTGATGCAATTGAGTGCAACCATTTCCTTATTTGATATGTAAGCTGTTTTTTGGTATGCACCTACTCAGACTAGTTCTAGATGTGCCGTCAGTTTTTTCTGTCATTTGTATGTTAGCTTTCTGACTGAGCACTCCGCCCTTCATCAAGCTGTGATTTTAATTACATCCAATCACATTTTGGTTCCTATCTTCCTATAAATACAGGCTTTACCATGTTATTAGCCAGAGGTTAGTTCACACTAGGCAGTTAGAATAGGGACCCGTTCAATAAGATCACCTTGACGTTGGTGAATGGGCTCACATCTTTTGGCCAAATTTTGTGCTAAGTATCTCTCATGTTTTTTCTAGATTACAAAAGCCATTATGCTATTCGTATTTCACATATTTCATATTTGATATGCCTTGATGCAATTGAGTGCAACCATTTCCTTATTTGATATGTAAGCTGTTTTTTGGTATGCACCTATTCAGACTAGTTCTAGATGTGCCGTCAGTTTTTTCTGTCATTTGTATTTTCGGAGTGTCACACACACACACTGACTCTATATAGATGTGACCGTAATGCGAACGGCATATATAGAGCTGTCCGATTCTCAAACAGTAATGTATACGATGTCTGTATGGAAAATTGCAAATCTTCGTCTATTTTTATATGGAGTGACACACACTGTCTCTGTATAATTTTGACCGTAATCAAACAGCAGATATACGAAACTGTTTGAAAAGCGGACAGCTCTATACGGTGTAGGTCTGGAAAAATGGAAAATCTCCTAGGTTTGTTTTTCCAGTCACACACAGCTTGTATTTGTCCATGATACCAGCTGGTACACGGTAGTGTGTGTGAGGAGCGTACACCGCTATACGGTGTCTGTATGGAAAATTTTAAATCTCCGTCTATTTTTATACGGCGTGACACACACTGTCTCTGTATAGTTTGGACCGTCATCAAACAGCAGATATACGAAACTGTTTGAAAAGCGGACAGCTCTATATGGTGTAGGTCTGGAAAAATGGAAAATCTCCTCGGTTTGTTTTTCCAGAGTCACACACAGATCGCTTGTATTTGTCCGTGATACCAGCCGGTACACGGTAGTGTGTGAGGAGCGTACACCGCTATACGGTGTGTGAAAAAATGAATGCTCGGTAACTGACCAGAACAAAATAATAAAAGTTGGAGTGCTTTGAAAAAAGCAGTTTGAACAGCAGTGTGCACACAGCAATGCAGCCATCAGGTAGCCTTAAAAGGCAGCCTAATCACCACCAGCGCTGCTGCACACAACAAAAATCCTCCCCTTTCACTGCACACTAACTGTACAGTGAAAAGTGCTATCAGCAGAAGCAATTTTTTTTTTTCTTCCCTGCCTAACGCTCTCCCTATTCAGAATCAGCAGCAGCACTTCTCCCTATTCTAAGATCGGCAGAAGATGGCGGTCGGCGGTCACGGCCTTTTATAGCCACTGTGACACCACACAAAGCCAGCCAATCACTTCAATGCCCTTCTCTAAGATGGTGTTGGCCGCTGCCCATGTAATCGCATTGCCCACATTGTGCGTCCTCCATCATTGGCTGAGAAAAGGCTCTGGAAGCATTATTTGAAACGCGACTTTGGCGCGCGGGTTGGTGACCTCATGGCCGACCTCACGCTATGGTCGGGTTTCGATTGGCAAAACTCAATTTTAGCTAAAGTCCGCGACTTTTGAATTTGACCGACCCGTTTTGCTCAACTCTAATCTGCACTGCCTGCGTACCCAATGTTAAAGATAAGGTATGCACGCCGCATGCCGACATAGGCAGAGCTGACCGGAAGAGGTGCAGCCGTGGGCAGAGCTTCACGGAGGAAGTCCACAGCTCGGCCATAAGCTAGTGTGAAACTAGCCTTAAAGGGGGAAATAGTAACTTTCCGTTCCACCATGCAAAAAGTAGAGGAGAGAGTGAAGGTGGAGGAACGTGTGGGTGGTGCTGAGGATCAGATTGCTGAACTGTTAAAAAGGGAGAAAAAGTTCTATGCATCGCGGAGTTGGAATTTAGGGGTTAATACCCATATGTGAGAAAAAAAGGTCTGATTTCCGGACCGAAAAATCGGACAAGTGCCATGCGAGTGTAATGCGATTTCCGTGTGATTTTTCCACAGTACATCCGTATGCAATGCGCTTTTACATACAGCAGTTATCTGTATGTAAAAGCTCATGTTAAAATCGCACATCGTTTTAAAACCAAATTTTCTTCAAAACATATAGATATATATTATATTTTACATAGATTAAAGGGATAAAACCTGCAAAAGACAAAGTGAGCAAAAACCCTGCTGTAACTAAATAAGTAAAAGCAAAAGTGCATCTAAATAATACAGAGTTTTTAGTAATACTGTTTTTGATCAAAAGTAGCATGAAAGCCATCCCACCACGACAAGGTAACTCTGTTCGGGATAGTCCTACACTGTCTAATATTAAAAACCTTGCTTTGTGTCAAAGTTGACCTCAATGTGTGAACAAGGGCAGACAAAATGACTGGGTCCCAAACAGTAGACACCAGTCTGGGGAAGCCTTATATACAATTTCCAGCTCAGGAGAGGGAGGCCACACCCCAGCTTGCACAGAATGCAAAAAATACAATGAAAAAACACAAAAATTGAGCTTGGTTTGAGATGATACACATGCAGCGTATAAATGCATGTTGACATTGGCCATAAAACATGAAGATTAAAGGGAACCTGTCACCCCCCAAGGCCTTTTATAGTAAAAGAGCCACCTTCAGCAGCACTAAGGTGGCTCTTATGTTTCTGATCCCTAGTAACACTGAAATATTGACTTTTATAAAGTGCGCGCTGTCATGACAATGGAAAGATATGTATGATTTTCTCTATTAACTCACCTTCCGGAACATTCCAGAATCTTCTATTCACATACTGAACTCTGCTAGACCAGTGGTGAGGGTTTGACCCCCCCTTTCCTTTTGACCTTGCCTGTCATGCCTGCAAATTTCTGTTCACTCACAGTCTATAACCTGAAACTATAGCTTACTCACGCCTTCCTTTCCTCCCTCAGGAATGTCTTAATTAGCAGAAAGAATTTCCTTTGTCTCTTTTCCCCCATGTGATGGCTTCTCATAGCCAATAATGAGAATCTAATAATTTGGTCATAAAGCGACGTGTGTGATAGAAAAATGACAGATACATATTTGGAACATGCTTTGAAAGAGCTTCGTGTCAGCACCTCTTGCTAAATTCTAGCACCAACAGAAACAGAGAAATGGATTTCTCTTGAACAGAGGTGAATAGCTAGTCCATGTTTGGAATCATTAGGAAGCTAATTTTAATAGAAGATGAATGATGGTTCTGCTGATATTCTGCTAGGTTCTCAAGCCCAGTTATGATCGTTATAAGTTTTCAGAACCAAATCTGTAACTCTGAGCTGTGGGAGGGAGCAGGTAACCCAGCCCATTTAGTGATGTCACAAGCCCAGACATACAAGTTACTTTCACTCAGGACAGCCTTCATTCTAGCCTGGGAAGCTGCTGCAACCAGACCTTCTGATGCATTGTGATGTCTGGCCCCTCCCACCAGCATGGTTGCCTGAGATGATCTAAGTAACATGTGGGTTTATTTCTCTTTTAATCCTTTTATTTGTAATTGCTTTGTACATAATTTAATGGTCTCATTTTGTAAAATCTTTTTATACCTTCTGTGAACACTGCCTACCTTTTTTTTTGGAGTAAAATATAAATTAGTCTCGTATCTCCTTGCTCTATAACAAATTTGTGCCTAAAATTTAATTGCGCTACTAATTTGGGTTGGCTTCATACCCCTTTATTAATTTAAATATTATTAAAGAAATCGGAAGCTGGTGGCAGCGCAGTGTGCTCTGAGCTAGCTGGCAGTGATGGAAGGGGTTTTATAAGCTGATTGTCTGGCTGCAGCGGGCCTAATAGCCAGTGCACAAGTAGCCCGTCTGGCGACTAATTATACTAGGTGCAGTTCCCTGACTGACCTGAGGGTAAAGGGGGAGCCGGAGAGCTGCAAGTTCCAAAGTGGAACTGGAAAGTGGGATATACATAAATCCCTGCAGTTCGTGACATATTGTGGCAGCAGTGGGATAAATACAATAAGCCCCTGCGGTAAATTGTTAGGTGAAGACTAGCTTGCTGTTTTCATCACATTGTGGCAGCGGTGGGATAACTAAGATAAGCCCCCCTGCACATATGATAGCCGTGTGCTGGCTAAAGGTCACACCCCTTTCCGTGACACGCATCATACCTGTATTGAGTCCCAGAAGACAACAGTATATCTGCTCCTGCCATCTCCCTCCTCTTTCCCTGACCTGCCAGTGAACTGCGTGGGGAGCTCAGGAGGAAAGAGAAAGAGGGAGATGGGGCAGGAGCAGATATAGATGCTCGCTGCGCAGGCGCCAGATTCCCAGCCCCGCAGTGTGAATACATCATAACACACTGCGGGGCAGGATCTGGGGCCACCACAAGACTCAGGCGCGATAGCCTGATGTCAGTTCCTGGGCAGCGCGCACTGTGCATTCCCAAGAACTGTTGGCACAGCGCAGGCGCCGGCCATGTAGCAACACAGGAGGCAGCGCAAAGACGAAAGAGGGATGATGGACGGCTGGGAGGCTGCTGACAAAGGGGGAGACGCCATACCTCTGGGACTCAATACAGGTATAGCGAGCACTTTATAAAAGTCAATATTTCAATGTTACTAGGAATCAGAAACATAAGAGCCACTTTCACAGAATGCAGCCTTAGTGCTGATGAAGGTGGCTCTTTTACTTAAAAGCGCCCTGGGGGGGTGACAAGCTCCCTTTAAAAGCTGGCAAATGATCTGCTGCGTACAGAATAGAATAGGTGTGTGTGTGTGTATATATATATATATATATATATATATATATATATATATATATATATATATATATATTAGTGAGGTAGCGCTGTTATTCGGGTTGGGGATACTCGCTCAGCAGCCACAAAATCAGATCCGGCACAGATTTTCCATAAAGCAAGCATTGTCCATGCGGTTTATTCAACATCATAAACCCACAGCAGCAACAAAACTTCATATAAACAGCAGAGCGTTCATGGCAGAGTTTCACTCTGTGAACCCTGTGTTCACACAGGTTGTACAATGTCCAGCATACAGGCTCTCTTAGCCTCACTTATCTCACCCATGTCCGGGTTTCCTCATGGCTGCTTCAGCTTACTGCAGATGCTCATTCCCTCCCCTGGGAACTCTCAGACACGTGCAGCCATTCACCAGAGCCCCTCCACAGGCTGTTAGCCAGGAAGCTCCATCTCAGCGGGACCTTCCGCACTGGACCAACCAGGTCCCTGCATTCACCACCTGTGACCTACCCTGGCCACATTATACGGTTCATAGCCACTCCCACCGGGTCACATGACTCTGACCTCATCACAGGTCCTTCAAGCATTTACACACTCTTTAAACAGTGCTTTAAACACATCCCCTGGGTGGGTTGTAGGTAACCAAGTCTGCCCATCTCTCTAGTTACCTGGAGACTTCTCCCTTACACATTGAAACAACACCTCAGCAATATCATTGCTGAACAACACATAAGTCTCCATCCCAAAGCCACCCACTTTGGGATACATAACGGCCATTCCATATTCTGCCATTCATCCTTTCTCCTGGGACATCCACACTGCGCCCCCTAGCGGACTCAGCGGTTACTACACCACATACCTCCCCCCTCTGTTCAAACTTGTGGGGTTGAACACACATTACACCAGGGTCTCGCGACCGGGCACTCACTACACCTTGCCCCACAGGTCGAGAGAACCGTCTCCATCTGTCATACGGCCTCATTCCTACGTTAGACCTCCCCCGCCTCCAGCGGTCAGAATATTGGTCATTGGCTTTGACCCCCCAGTCACGGTCTGTCTGCGTTGTCAGACACTGGATAGTCACCACATTCCTCTCCCTGTTTGTTCCGTTCCCTGACCAGCTCCCCCTGGGACGGTCATCAGTCTTAGTTGGGCCTACTGTCTGACCCATTCAGCGTTTCACAGGAACTAATGTTTCTCAGCCTCGTACGGCCCGTCGAACTGCCACTTGCTGACATTCTTTGGCCACCAGCCATGTCACAAATTGGAGGAACCCTTCGGGTCCTTACATCTTGGGTTGAAGGCGGCCGCCACCTGGTGTTCCGCACCTCTTTATTGATTCGCCGACGGTCCCGTCTCAACTGCTCAATCTCTTGAAGGTACCCCACTCGATACTCTACGAGCATCCGAAAGTCTCTCAGGCTCTCCACAGAGCCAACGACCATGATGGGAATCCTACCCACTTCACTGGCTACCTGGTCTTCATCATCAAGAGGGATCCTCACCCTCACCAAACCGGAGATATTCACAAGGTCTTGCATTACCTACCCGCATCTTCCAATGATTCTCCCAATCAGAGCTTTGGGTACCGGAACCACATCTTTCTGCAAACCCAGCCGATCCATAGCCTCCCTTGCTAACGCTAGGCGTCGAGCAGCCTTCATATTACTCCGCCTAACCAACTGTTTGACGTGGAGACACTGCAGATGCATGTTTTTCAGGACAGCCACCCGCTTTGCTGTTTCTTCCCTGGCTGACATTATCACCAACTGCCGAGTCTCAGGTGCCCAGTGCACCTTACACGCTTTGACCGCCTCTTTGAAAGCCTCATGCACACCTTCTTCAGCAGAGGCCTCTTGCATGTCTTCTGGTACATCAATCACAAACTTAAAGGTCGTGGCCTTGCTCTCTTCCTGGCCAGGAAGCTCTGGCTTTACCACGAACACTTCCCTCACTACAGTTTTCTCGACCGGGTGACTGTCTTCTTCAGCTTTTTTCTCCCACAGAAAACCTCTTAGTTTCTTTGAGCTCCAAGACTTCTTTCTCGAGCTCCTCGACCCTGTTCTCGGCCAGTTGTCTCAGGACTCTTTCTCGTTTGACATGTTCTTCCATCTCTTCCCTAAGCATCTTGTTCACATTTTGCCACGTTGACAGGTGACCTCTGAGCTCAGAGACTTCCTTCTCTAGCCCTTCTATTCTGTGCTCTCTTTCTCAGAGCCACAGTCGCCACCAGAGCCTGAGTCACCCCGGCCTGTCGAGTAATTCTTCCAGTTACCCACTAACCGTGTTTTCCCCCCAATCCTCTCATCTCCCAGCCCACCATCCGTCATATCACGAGATGTCAGGTCCGTAAGTTGGGCAGATGTACTTCTTCTTCTGGTCATTTCTACCTCTGACCTGTCCACGTCAGGAGCCGTCACTGTCTCAGTGTCTGCTGGCCCAACAGTAGAAACGTCTCCAACCTCCTGCCATATGTCATCAAACACGACAAAGTCCCGGCCCCACTCCAAGGCATAGACTAAGTACCGTGGTATCCTGCCCCCTTGGCACGCACCACCTTTGGTCCCCTCAAACATTACTCGGTCTACTGCATAGTTCACCTTGACCCCATGTTTACAGCGAACCCTGGCGTTTTTCTCGGTCAGAGACAAAACGAAAGGAGTTCCTGTCAGAGTCACCTGACTCTCTGAGTCCAGTCTACCAGAGACTCCTTCCCGGTGCAGCATCACGGTACACACCTGTGGCCCGTCATTATCCGGAAAATACATGCCGCACTCCTCAAATCTCATACAGACACACTGCGGTTCCCCAGACGTACCCACTAAGGCAACCAGTGCTGCCATTTCCTGAACCACCCCAATTTGGGTCACCGCCCTGTTATGATGAGTCACCGAAGGAGGAAAAAACAAAATACCAGCTAAGTCCAGAAAAACCAGAGAGGTTGGCAGCTATCGGATTGCAGACCCCTGAACCTATCCACAACAACTAGCTGTAGCCGTGGGGGGTTCCTACGGTGCCCTAGACCCCTCGATCACAGCCGGAGAGCTACATAGCCTAAAGACAGAAAGGGGAAAAACTAAACTGCCCCAGAGCAGACCCCAAAGCAATAGGCAGCCCCCAACATATAATGACGGTGAAGCAAGATGAAAACACTAACACAGATAGAAAGATAGGTTGAGCAAATGATGGGGCCCAAGATAACTACATAGGACAGGATAGGAAAGCTGCTGTCTGCCATCCGCAAAAACCCTATCAAAATGAGCCAACCGACTGATAGGAAAAACAGGCCCTGAAGTCGCTAGGCTTCAAAAGACTATATCAGCACTCAGGTATATTCTGAAGACAGAGCAAAAGATCAACAGATCAGAGACAAAAATGGAATTCAGCTCAACCCCGGCCGGGGATGGCAGAACTCCCAAAAAACAAAACTGAAGAGTACAAAGCAGAGCAGGAAAAACTTAGCTTTGAGACTCAGGAATCAGACTGGTCTCCAAGAATCCAGCAGGAAAATCACCAGCCAGGAAGAAGGGCGTCGGCAGCCTTATATCCAGTCCTCAATTCCAGCCACCCAGTTATCATCTAGCTGCCCAGGTGTTTGGTAATCAGTCTCACTACCTTCCTTCACCAGAGGAGGGAGTTCACCAGACCTCAACGGTGAAGGGAAAAATGAACTCACAACAGTACCTCCCCCTTGAGGAGGGGTCACCGAACCCTCATCCATGCCACCAGGGCGATCCGGGTGGGCCCGATGAAAGGCACGCACCAATCTTTCGGCATGAATAACAGAGGCAGAGACCCAGGAATTATCCTCCTGACCATAACCCTTCCACTTAACCAAATACTGGAGTCTCCGTCTAGCCAGACGGGAATCCAGTATCTTCTCTACCTCATATTCCATGTTACCTTCAACCAATATAGGGTCAGGAGGTGCCACCACAGGAACTACTGGTTCAACAAACCTCTTCAACAAGGACTTATGAAACACATTATGAATTTTAAATGTGACAGGAAGAGCCAACCGAAAAGAGACCGGATTAATAATCTCCAAAATCTTGTAAGGTCCAATAAATCTAGGCTTAAACTTAGGAGAAGCCACCTTCATAGCGATATTTTTTGATGACAACCAAACCATTTCACCCACCTTAAACTGAGGACCAACGGTCCTACGCCGGTTGGAAAACCGCTGGGCCTTTTCCTGGGAGAGAGACAACCCATCCACCACTTGGTCCCAGATCTGGTGCATTCTCTCCACCACAGTGTCAACACCTGGGCAGGCAGAAGGCTCCACCTGCCCTGAAGAAAATCGAGGGTGAAAACCAAAGTTAAAAAAAAAAGTGACATCAAAGTGGCAGAACTAGCTCTATTATTTAAAGCAAATTCGGCCAAGGGCAAAAATGAAACACAATCATCCTGATCGACAGAAATAAAACATCTCAAATACGACTCCAAAGTCTGGTTTGTTCTCTCCGTCTGCCCATTGGTCTGAGGGTGAAACGCAGAGGAGAAGGACAACTGAATTCCCAGCTTGGAACAGAAAGTCCTCCAAAATCTAGACACAAACTGAACTCCTCTGTCAGATACAATGTTCTCAGGAACGTGCAAGCGAACCACCTGTTGCAAAAACAAGGGCACCAACTCAGAGGAAGATGGCAACTTAGGGAGTGGTACAAGATGGACCATCTTAGAGAATCTATCACAAATCACCCAAATAACAGTCATTCTCTGAGAGACAGGCATATCAGAGATAAAATCCATTGAAATATGGGTCCATGGCCTCCTGGGCACTGGCAAAGGCATCAACAAGCCACTAGAGCGAGAACAAGGTTTAGACCGGGAGCAAGTCCCACAGGACTGCACAAAATTCCTGACATCACGAGACAAGGCGGGCCACCAAAAAGACCGACTCACCAGATCTCTAGTACCAAAAATACCTGGATGACCAGCCAATGCAGAGCAATGAACTTCAGACATCACGCTCTTCCTCCACTGGTCAGGAACATACAACTTTCCACTGGGACAACGCTCAGGTTTGTCCTCCTGAAACTCTTCCAGAGCACGTCTCAAATCGGGCGAGATGGCAGAAAGAACTACCCCCTCGCCTAAGATGGTAGCAGGCTTAGTCACAACAGGAGAATCAGCAAGGAAACTCCTAGAGAGGGCATCTGCCTTGACATTCTTAGTGCCCGGAAGAAAAGAGACCACAAAATCAAAACGTGTGAAAAACAAGGCCAATGTCATGGTCACGTGTGTCTGGTCGCAGATGATGTCGCAAGGCGAACCCATAACACACGTGACCCTGGATACACCGCCTCCAGTGGGGTGAATTTAAATAATAAAGCGTGCAGGTGGATACGCCGCCTCCACCTGGCGGATTTAGGTATTACACGCCATGCATACATATATCTGGAAACACCGCCTCCAGTATGGCGAATTTAAATAATAAGGGGGACCTGGGAAACATTAACAATGGTGGGCCCTGCAATAGGGAAAAGGGAATTGGAGACCTCCTGAGCTCCCCTGAGCCAGTGTCCCTGCACTCCTAACGTTCCCTATGCCGGTTTCGCACCGGGCGCCGCACACGTACCTCAATGCCCTAGCTCGCCCTGACCCTAAACCCTCACTAGGGAATAGGTCGGTGCGGAAACTAATCCCACCACTGCACTAATAACACACATGAGGAAAGAGACAATACAGGGGGAACACCACTTAGCTTTGCTCTGTTGCGTGCGCTCCTAGCAACAGAGCCCACCACCTGTGTGCATCTTCTCCTCCACCCTGATCCATCACATAACTGGATCCATCACCATAGTGCAGCCTGGGAGCAGAGTCCATCACCACTTGCAGCAGTCCAGTACACAGAGTCCCAAGATGAGTCCAGCCTCTGCCAAGAATCCAAGCATGCTCGAGTCCAGTTCTCAGCAACCAAGTCGAACATGCTGAGTGCAACTCTCTTCCAAGTCGCCACTCCTCTAAGCCATGCCCGCACTTCCCGCCGACACCATAAACTGCGACTCCACCAGGCCATGCCAGTCCTTCCTGCAGACACCATTAGCTGGCACTCATCCTCTCTGGCTGACTGCACAGGACTCCTATCCCGCTCCATCCTTCCACCAGGCTCTCCAACAACTAAGAAAGAAATATCACCAGCGGTGAGTGAACCCCCTAAGCACACCTTTATAGGGAGTCACACCTGATCCCTAATTAAGTGAACATTAACCTAAACCTATGGTGCGATACCGCTAACCACCACCGGGGACAGTCAAAACACCTTTGAACTCAACCAAAGTAAAAAAAGTTCACTTTGTGCTTATAATACCGCCAGATCACTTCAGATTATGACAGTACCCCCTCCTTAATGAGGGGCCTCTGGACCCTCAAGACCACCCCTCATTAGGGAAACACCTACAGCGGGGACGCCCAGACCCTGAGTTCACCCCACCATTACCTGACACTTCAGGTTTATGACAAACGCACCGCTGGTATTGGTAATAAAGTTCATTTTGGAGGCACCACTCATCTCCACAGCGCCGACCTGGGGAACGAGATTATGTATGTGTATGTATGCTAAGAGCTGATCAGACTCCACAACACATTTCCAAGATGTTTTTTGGTGGGACCCATACATGCTCGTTCACACACAGGTCCGGACCTGAACGTTTATTACACACATTCGTTTGTCATTTTTTGGTGAACTCACTCTGGACTTGACAACAAAGGCGTCCCCCTGTGTCACCACACTCACACCCCCACTATTCACCAAGGGATCACCACCCTCCAACCCTCTTCACCATGAGGTCTGCGCCCCCCAGGGTTGGTTTAATGGCGAGGGTTGAGATTTGTCCCTACTCCCCCCGCAGCACACCAGCTGCTCACACCAGGAGGAGAAGGGGACCGGGAAATGGAGGAAATATACTCTCACTGGTCGCCTCCACACGACCAGGAGGGCGGCTTCTTCGATGGTATGAAGATTCGGCGTAAAACCCCGCGGACTATCACACCAGTCAGTTCACCACAGGGGCGTACCCCTTCACCTCGGGGAATACCAGGCAGCTCCGTGGGGCACCATTCCTCCCACCTGCCTGGGTGTGCCCGCCTGCATGAACCCGTCCTGCTCCCCAGCAGCGACTCTAGGGGGTTTTAGTACCATAGCCGCAGGAATATGGAGGAAAATATATATATATATATATATATATATATATATATATATATATATATATATATATATATATATATATATATATATATATATATATATATATATATATATATACACATACACACACACTCGCTGGTCGCCTCCACACGACCAGGAGGGGCGGCATCGAAGATTTGGCATGAGCCCCGCGGACTATTCACAAATCTGCTCACTACAGGGACGTACCCCTACACCTCGGGGAATACCAGGCAGCTCCGTGGGGCACCATTCCTCCCACCTGCCTGGGTACCTCCCCATGCATGAGCAAGTCCCGCTCCCCAGCAGCGACTCTAGGGGCTTTTGCCAGACCGCAGCCGCCATTTTTGTTTCTCTGGTTATCTGAGCAGAGGCCCCAGACCCTGATAACTGCTGCTGCAGCGGCTTAAACACACCATGCCGCTCCCCACTCTCCTCAGTGAGGCCCGGCAGCAATTACCACAGGTCTCCACATGGCCGAAGCTCACCAGAAAAAAAAAGTAGGGCTGGTGATAATGTCATGATCACGTGTGTCAGGACGCAGATGTTTCCGCAAGGCGGACCCATAACACACGTGACCCTGGATACACCGCCTCCAGTGGGGCGCATTTAAATAATAATACGTGCAGGTGGATACGCCGCCTCCACCTGGCGAATTTAGGTATTACACATTAATAAACATTCTGGAAACCCCGCCTCCAGTATGGCGAATTTAAATAATAAGGGGGACCTGGGAAACATTAACAATGGTGGGCCCTGCAATAGGGAAAAGGGAATTGGAGACCTCCTGAGCTCCCCTGAGCCAGTGTCCCTGCACTCCTAACGTTCCCTATGCCGGTTTCGCACCGGGCGCCGCACACGTACCTCAATGCCCTAGCTCGCCCTGACCCTAAACCCTCACTAGGGAATAGGTCGGTGCGGAAACTAATCCCACCACTGCACTAATAACACACATGAGGAAAGAGACAATACAGGGGGAACACCACTTAGCTTTGCTCTGTTGCGTGCGCTCCTAGCAACAGAGCCCACCACCTGTGTGCATCTTCTCCTCCACCCTGATCCATCACATAACTGGATCCATCACCATAGTGCAGCCTGGGAGCAGAGTCCATCACCACTTGCAGCAGTCCAGTACACAGAGTCCCAAGATGAGTCCAGCCTCTGCCAAGAATCCAAGCATGCTCGAGTCCAGTTCTCAGCAACCAAGTCGAACATGCTGAGTGCAACTCTCTTCCAAGTCGCCACTCCTCTAAGCCATGCCCGCACTTCCCGCCGACACCATAAACTGCGACTCCACCAGGCCATGCCAGTCCTTCCTGCAGACACCATTAGCTGGCACTCATCCTCTCTGGCTGACTGCACAGGACTCCTATCCCGCTCCATCCTTCCACCAGGCTCTCCAACAACTCAGAAAGAAATATCACCAGCGGTGAGTGAACCCCCTAAGCACATCTTTATAGGGAGTCACACCTGATCCCTAATTAAGTGAACATTAACCTAAACCTATGGTGCGATACCGCTAACCACCACCGGGGACAGTCAAAACACCTTTGAACTCAACCAAAGTAAAAAAAAGTTCACTTTGTGCTTTTAATACCGCCAGATCACTTCAGATCATGACAGCCCACCTAGCCTGTCTAGGATTCAAGCGCTTGGCCGACTCCAGGTAAATCAAATTCTTGTGGTCAGTAAGGACCACGACTTGGTGTTTGGCTCCCTCCAACCAATGTCTCCACTCCTCAAATGCCCATTTCATGGCCAACAGTTCCCAATTCCCCACATCATAGTTACGTTCGGATGGGGAGAACTTTCGGGAAAAGAAAGCACAAGGATTCATTTTAGATGTCACAGGATCTTTTTGGGACAACACCGCTCCTGCACCAATCTCAGAAGCGTCCACCTCCACCTGAAACGGGAGACATCAGGTTGCCGCAAAACCGGAGCAGAAGTGAACCTTCGCTTCAGCTCCTGAAAGGAAGAAACAGCCTCCGGAGACCAATTCAGCACATCAGCACCCTTCCTAGTCAAATCCGTCAATGGCTTGGCAATACCAGAAAAATCAGCTATAAATTTCCGATAAAAATTAGTAAAACCCAAAAACTTCTGGAGGACCTTCAAAGAAGTGGGCTGAACCCAATCATAAATGGCCTGTACCTTGGCTGGGTCCATTTCAATAGTTGACGGAGATAAAATAAATCCCAAAAATGAAACCCTCTGTACCCCAAAAAGGCATTTCGATCCCTTGACGTACAGGGAATTCTCCCTCAAAATCCGGAACACAGTCCAAACATGTTCCACATGAGAGTCCCAATTCTTGGAGAAGATCAAAATATCATCCAGATAGATAATCAAAAATTTATCCACAAAGTCTCGGAATATATCGTTCATGAAGCACTGGAAGACAGAAGGGGCATTAGTGAGCCCAAAAGGCATCACCAGATACTCAAAATGTCCCTCCGGAGTATTAAACGCCGTCTTCCATTCATCCCCATGCTTAATGCGAATAAGATTATACGCCCCCCTGAGGTCAAGCTTGGTAAACCAGCAAGCACCTTTAACTCTGGAGAATAGATCAGAAATCAGGAGTAACGGACACTGATATTTAACAGTAATTTTGTTGAGGGCACGATAGTCAATACAAGGCCTTAATGAACCATCCTTTTTAGCCACGAAAAAAACCCAGCACCTAAGGGTGAAGAGGATGGTCTAATATGACCCTTCTCCAATGCCTCCTTAATATAGGATCGCATAGCCTCGTGCTCGGGTACAGATAAATTGAAAAGCAGACCCTTGGGGAATTTACACCCCGGGTTCAGCTCAATTGCACAGTCATAACTCCTATGAGGAGGTAAAGACGCAGACTCATTCTCACTAAATACATCATAAAAGTCAGCCAAATAGTCAGGAACATCATGCGACTGGGGAGAGGTGGAGAAAACAGGAGCATCACTAAGGGCACACCGACAACCCCAACTCACCACAGACAAAGATTTCCAATCCAGAACTGGATTATGGATTTGCAACCAGGGAAACCCCAGAACAATGGTATCATGCAAATTATGCAACACCAAAAATCTGCAAATTTTCTTGATGTTCCGGGGCGACCCGCATTACCACCTGGGTCCAAAACTGAGGTTTATTCTTCGCCAAAGGAGAAGCATCAATACCCCTCAAAGGGATAGGCGTCCGCAGAGGTGTCATAGGAAATCCACAATGTTTAGCAAAATCCAAGTCCATCAGGTTCAGAGCTGCTCCTGAATCTACTAAAGCCTTGGCGGAAAATGTGGACAGGGAGCAGATCAGAGTAATTGCCAGAAGAAACTTAGGTTGAACACCACCCACAGAAAACGTGTGTGCACAACGTTTCTCTCGTTTAGGGCAGACAGAAATAATATGCGAGGCATCTCCACAAAAAAAACACAGCTTATTACGCCTTCTGAACTCCTGACGTTGCACCCTAGACAAAACTCTATCACATTGCATAGGTTCAGACATTTGTTCAACAGGTGGCAACATCTCTCGTGTAGTTTTGCGTTCATGTAAACGCCGATCCACCTGAATGGCTAATGACATAGAATCGTCAAGACCAGAAGGAACAGGAAATCCCACCATAGTATCTTTTACAGTTTGTGACAAACCCTTCCGAAAGAGGGCTGCCAAGGCACCATCATTCCAGGTAGTAAGGACCGCCCACTTTCGGAATTTTTGACAGTACAACTCTGCCGAATCCCGACCCTGGCTTAATGCCAACAGGGTCTTTTCAGCCTGATCAATAGCATTAGGTTCATCATACAACAACCCCAAGGCTTGAAAAAATGCATTCACATTATTCAGAATAGGATCATAAGGTTACAAAGAAAACGCCCAATCCTGGGGATCGCCGCGCAGCAAAGAGATGACAATTTTAACCTGCTGCGCGGAGTTTCCCGACGAGTTAGGCTTCAAGGCAAAAAATAATTTACAATTATTCTTGAAATTCAAGAATTTAGACCGATCCCCAAAAAACACATCAGGACTAGGAATCTTTGGTTCAGCAGCATGTGAATGAGCAAGATAGGCGGAAATTCCCCGCACTTCAGCAGCGAGCTGCTCCACACGATCAGACAATTGCTTCATCTCCATTGAGAGAAAAATTCCCCCTACGGCCTCAGAGATATAGAGGAAAAAATATGCACACAAAAAAACAAAAAAAAAAAAAAATTGACACTTTTTTTTTTTTTTACAATTCTCTCCTGCTATTGAGTACCCTAGGATCTGCGGTATGGCTGGTGATTCTGTTATGATGAGTCACCGAAGGAGGAAAAAACAAAATACCAGCTAAGTCCAGAAAAACCAGAGAGGTTGGCAGCTATCGGATTGCAGACCCCTGAACCTATCCACAACAACTAGCAGTAGCCGTGGGGGGTTCCTACGGTGCCCTAGACCCCTCCATCACAGCCGGAGAGCTACATAGCCTAAAGACAGAAAGGGGAAAGACTAAACTGCCCCAGAGCAGACCCCAAAGCAATAGGCAACCCCCAACATATAATGACGGTGAAGCAAGATGAAAACACTAACACAGATAGAAAGATAGGTTGAGCAAATGATGGGGCCCAAGTTAACTACATAGGACAGGATAGGAAAGCAGCTGTCTGCCATCCGCAAAAACCCTATCAAAATGAGCCAACCGACTGATCGGAAAAACAGGCCCTGAAGTCGCTAGGCTTCAAAAGACTATATCAGCACTCAGGTATATTCTGAAGACAGAGCAAAAGATCAACAGATCAGAGACAAAAATAGAATTCAGCTCACCCCCGGCCGGGGATGGCAGAACTCCCAAAAAACAAGGCAAAACAAAAACAAAACTGAAGAGTACAAAGCAGAGCAGAAAAACTTAGCTTTGAGACGCAGGAATCAGACTGGTCTCCAATAATCCAGCAGAAAAATCACCAGCCAGGAAGAAGGGCGTCGGCAGCCTTATATCCAGTCCTCAATTCCAGCCACCCAGTTATCTAGCTGCCCAGGTGTTTGGTAATCAGTCTCACTACCTTCCTTCACCAGAGGAGGGAGTTCACCAGACCTCAACGGTGAAGGGAAAAATGAACTCACAACACCGCCCCCTTCTGGGACTCCACCCCTTTTCGGGTTACCACCCCAATTTGGGTCACCGCCCCCCTCTGGGACTCCACCACCTTTTTGGGTTACCACCCCAATTTGCTTCACCGCCCCCTTCTGGGACTCCACCACCTTTTGGGCTACCACCCCGATTTGGGCCACCTCCCCCTTTCGGGACTTCCCCATGTCCGTTATACCGGTCTTCTCAGACCACAGTTCACACAACACAGTTTATGTCTTTTAACGATACCACACAAGTCCTTGCTGGCACCACCACAGCTCCTGCTGCCACCGATCACTGACACCACCGGCTGCTGTTCACACACAGCGGCTGGTGTCCTCTTGGTAACCCCGCCGAGTTACAGGAAGCAGCTTGTCCCCTTCGTAACCCCGCCGAGTTACAGGAAGCCGCTTGTCACCTTCTTGATTCTCACTGAGCCACCGCAGGCTGAGTTGAGAAAAGAAGAAAAAAAACACACCACACAAAAAACTCACGTGTCCTTTCTGTGTGCTCTTCAGGATGTTCCGTCTCCGCCTGAGACCGTCCAACACACAGGGCGCACCGGGTGCTATTCAGGGAGCCGACCCTCCTCCCAGGGTTTCCCAACACACCGGCCACACCAACACACCACACAAAACTCACGGGTCCGGTCTGTGTGCTCTTCAGGACATTCCATCTCCGCCTGAGACGGTCCAACACACAGGGCGCACCAGGTGCTATTCAGGGAGCGGCCCTCCCAAGGTTTCCCAACTCACCGGCCTCACCAGGTCCAGGGGCTTAGCAGGTGCTCTTCAGGACATCCATCTCCTCCTGAAACTTCCCAACACTCACGCCTCACCAGGTCCAAGGTCATACCACGTGCTCCAGGGATCCAATTCTTCTCCTAGATTCTCCCAAAACTGACCCTCCAGGACCTTGCTCACTGAACCCTCCAGGTACACAGTCTCTCTCACTGACCCAGGTCAGTACAACACGAACACCTGTCCATTACCTGTGTCGACCCCACAGGTCCTTGTATACTTCTTCTCCACAGAGGCACCCTATCAATCACCAGTCTCTTTCTCACTGACCCCGGCAAGTACAACACGGTTTTCACGACCGTCAACTGCTGGCCGTGCAGGTTCTCGGACCCCTCTACCGCAGAGGTATCCTATAAGTCTTTCTCCTGGGGAAACGGCCGCACTGGGCTCACCGATCCGGACAGTGCCTTACTCACTAGGCTGCCCTACGGTTCCAGAACCACAGCCGGGCAGTGACTTCCCCAACCGTCAGCCTTCCTGGCTCAGCGTTGCCCTTAGCAACAGACTTTGCAGTCCTCTTCCGTTGCTCCCAGCAGCAAGGCTAAAACAATGCCCATAGCTTTCTCCACCAATTGTGAGGTAGCGCTGTTATTCGGGTAGGGGATACTCGCTCAGCAGCCACAAAATCAGATCCGGCACAGATTTTCCATAAAGCAAGCATAGTCCATGTGGTTTATTCAACATCATAAACCCACAGCAGCAACAAAACTTCATATAAACAGCAGATCGTCCATGGCAGAGTTTCACTCTGTAAACCCTGTGTTCACACAGGTTGTACAATGTCCAGCATACAGGCTCTCTTAGCCTCACTTATCTCACCCATGTCCGGGTTTCCTCATGGCTGCTTCAGCTTACTGCAGACGTTCATTCCCTCCCCTGGGAACTCTCAGCCACGTGCAGCCATTCACCACAGCCCCTCCACGGGAAGCTCCATCTCAGTGGGACCTTCCACACTGGACCAACCAGGTCCCTGCATTCACCACCTGTGACCTACCCTGGCCACATTATATGGTTCATAGCCACGCCCACCGGGTCACATGACTGACCTCATCACAGGTCCTTCAAGCATTTACACACTCTTTCCAACAGTGCTTTAAACACACCCCCTGGGTGGGTTTGTAGGTAACCAGGCCCACCCATCTCTCTAGTTACCTGGAGACTTCTCCCTTACACATTGAAACAACACCTCAGCAATATCATTGCTGAACAACACATAAGTCTCCATCCCAAAGCCACCCACTTTGGGATACATAACAGCCATTCCGTATTCTGCCATTCATCCTTTCTCCTGGGACATCCACACAGGGCCCCCTAGCGGACTCAGTGGTTACTACACCACAATATATATATATATATACAGTACAGACCAAAAGTTTGGACACACCTCATTCAAAGAGTTTTCTTTATTTTCATGACTATGAAAATTGTAGATTCACTCTGAAGGCATCAAAACTATGAATTAACACATGTGGAATTATATAATTAACAAAAAAGTGTGAAACAACTGAAAATATGTCTTATATTCTAGGTTCTTCAAAGTAGCCACCTATTGCTTTGATTACTGCTTTGCACACTCTTGGCATTCTCTTGATGAGCTTCAAGAGGTAGTCACCGGAAATGGTCTTCCAACAGTCTTGATGGAGTTCTGTTATGAATGAGTCACCGAGGAGGAAAAACAAAAACAAGCTAAGCCCCAGAAAACCAGAGAGGTTGGTAACTAAGCGGATTGCAGACCCCTGATTCTATCCACACAACTAGCAGTAGCCGTGGAGCGTACCTACGATGATCCTAGATGCCTCATCACAGCCGGAGAACTAAATAAGCCTAAAGCAAGAAAAGAGGAAATCTAAACTGCCCCAGAGCAGACCCCAAAGCAATAGACAGCCCCCAAACATGTATTGACGGTGAGACAAGATGAAAACACAAACACAGATAGAAAAATAGGCTGAGCAAACGATGGGGCCCACACTAACTAGAAAGGACAGGAAAGGAAAGATGCTGTCTGCAATCACGCACAAAACCCTGCCAAAAAATGTGCAACACTTTCTGATAACAAAAAGCCTGAAGTCGCTAGACTTCAATTCCCTATATCAGCACTCTGATATATTCTGAAGACAGAGCAAAAAGAGACCAATCCGATCAGGGACAAAAAGCAAACTGGCATAAACAGAGACATAAGAATTGAAATTCAGCACAGCCCCAGCAGGGGCTGGCTGACCACAAAAACTGAGTAAACCAGATCAAATCTCATGTGAAAAAAAGCAGAGCACACTTAGCTTGAGGAGGCAGGAACAGAACTGGAAACCAGAACCTCAGGACAGGAGAAAACCATCAGCACAAAACTATGGAGTCGGCTGTCTTAAATCCAGACAGAGACTCCTGATGTCCACTCACAGTCCTCCTCCTCAGATGGCAGGTCTCTGCAATTTAGATCAGCTTCATTACCTGCTGTCACCACCAGAGGGAGCCCGGATGGAGAACTCACGACTCCTCTGTCAACACAGCCATCTCCACCACCCTCACCAGAAGCCAGAGGTAAACCAGAAAATGAGTTCACAACAGTACCCCCCTTGAGGAGGGGTCACCGAACCCTCATCCACGCCACCAGGCCGATCAGGATGGGCCCGGTGAAAAGCACGAACCAATCTATCGGCATGAATGTCAGAGGCAGAGACCCAAGAATTGTCCTCCTGGCCATAACCCTTCCACTTGACCAAATACTGGAGTCTCCATCTAGCCAGACGAGAATCCAGTATTTTCTCTACCGCATATTCCACATTACCTTCAACCAACACAGGGTCAGGAGGTGCCGCCATAGGAACCACTGGCTCAACAAACCTCTTCAACAGAGACTTATGAAACACGTTATGGATCTTAAACGTAACTGGAAGAGCCAATCGAAAAGAAACCGGGTTAAGAATCTCCAAAATCCTATAAGGCCCAATAAATCTTGGCTTGAACTTTGGAGACGCAACCTTCAAAGAGATATTTTTTGATGACAACCAAACCATATCACCCACTTTAAACCGGGGACCAATGGTCCTATGCCAGTTGGAAAACCGCTGGGCCTTTTCTTGAGAGAGGGACAACTTATCCACCACTTGGTCCCAAATCTGCTGCATTCTCTCTACCACAGTATCAACACCTGGGCAGGCTGAAGATTCCACTTGCCCTGAAGAAAATCGAGGATGAAACCCAAAGTTACAGAAAAAGGGCGACATCAATGTGGCAGAACTAGCTCTATTATTTAGGGCGAATTCGGCCAAGGGCAAAAATGAGACCCAATCATCCTGATCAGCAGAAATAAAACATCTCAAATAGGAATCCAAAGTCTGGTTTGTACTCTCAGTCTGCCCATTGGTCTGTGGGTGAAACGCAGAGGAGAAGGATAACTGAATTCCCAGCTTGGAACAAAAGGCTTTCCAAAATCTGGAGACAAACTGGACTCCTCTGTCCGACACAATGTTCTCAGGAATCCCATGCAACCGAACCACCTGTTGTTAAAACAAGGGCACCAACTCTGAGGAAGATGGCAGCTTTGGGAGTGGTACAAGATGGACCATCTTAGAGAATCTATCACAAATCATCCAGATAAGTCATTCTCTGAGAGACAGGAAGATCAGAAATAAAATCCATTGAGATATGGGTCCATGGCCTCTTGGGCACCGGCAAGGGCATCAACAACCCACTAGAACGAGAACAGGGTTTAGACCGGGAACAAGTCCCACAAGACTGCACAAAATTCCTGACATCACGAGATAAGGCGGGCCACCAAAAAGACCGACTCACCAGATCTCTGGTACCAAAAATACCTGCATGACCAGCCAACGCGGAGCAATGAACTTCAGACATCACTCTCTTCCTCCACTGGTCAGGAACATACAATTTTCTCATAGGACAACACTCAGGTTTGTCCTCCTGAAATTCTTCCAGGGCACGTCTCAAGTCGGGCGAGATGGCAGAAAGAACTACCCCCTCACCTAGGATGGTAGGTTTGGTCACAATAGGAGAATCAGCAAAGAAACTCCTAGAAAGGGCGTCTGCCTTAACATTCTTATTGCCCGGAAGAAAGGAGCCCACAAAATCAAAACGCGTGAAAAACAAGGCCCACCTAGCCTGTCTAGGATTCAAGCGTTTAGCCGACTCCAGGTAAATCAAATTCTTGTGGTCAGTGAGGACCAGAACTTGATGTCTAGCTCCCTCCAACCAATGTCTCCACTCCTCGAAATGCCCACTTCATGGCCAATTCCCGATTCCTTACATCATAGTTGCGTTAAGATGGGGAGAACTTTCGGAAAAAGAAGGCACAGGGATTCGTTTTAGAAGTCACCGGATCTTTTTGGGACAAAACAGCTCCTGCACCAATCTCCGAAGCATCTACCTCTACCTGAAATGGAAGTGAGACATCAGATTGCCGTAAAACCGGAGCAGAAGTGAACCTCCGCTTCAGCTCCTGAAATGCCAAAACAGTCTCTGGAGTCCAATTCAGCAAATCAGCGCCCTTCTTGGTCAGATCAGTCAGTGGCTTGGCAATACCAGAAAAATTAGCCATAAATTTACGATAAAAATTAGCAAAACCCAAGAACTTCTGGAGAGCCTTCAAAGAAGTGGGCCGAACCCAATCATAAATGGCCCGCACCTTGGCCGGGTCCATTTCAATAGTTGACGGAGACAAAATAAATCCCAAAAATGAAATCCTCTGTACACCAAAAAGGCATTTTGATCCCTTAACATACAGGGAATTCTCCCTAAAAATCCGGAACACAGTCCAAACATGTTCCACATGAGAATCCCAATCACTGGAAAAGATCAGAATATCATCCAAATAGATGATCAAAAACTTATCCACAAAGTCCCGGAAAATATCATTCATGAAGGATTGGAAGAGAGAAGGGGCATTAATGAGCCCAAAAGGCATCACCAGGTACTCAAAATGTCCCTCCGGAGTATTTAACGCCGTCTTCCATTCATCTCCATGCTTGATGCGAATAAGATTATACGCCCCCTGAGGTCAAGCTTAGTAAACGAGCAGGCACCTTTAACTCTGGAGAATAAATCAGAAATCAGGGGTAACGGATACTGATATTTAACCGTAATCTTGTTAAGGGAACGATAGTCAATACAAGGCCTTAATGAACTATCTTTCTTAGCCACGAAAAAAAACCCAGCACCTAAGGGTGAAGAAGATGGTCTAATATGACCCTTCTCCAACGACTCTTTAATATAAGATCGCATAGCCTCGTGTTCAGGTACAGATAAGTTGAAAAGCCGATCCTTGGGAAATTTACTCCCAGGCCTCAACTCAATTGCACAGTCATAACTCCTATGAGGAGGCAGGGACGCAGACTTATTCTCACTAAATACATCATAAAAATCAGCCAAATAGTCAGGAACATCATGAGACTGGGGAGAGGTGGAGAAAACAGGAGTGTCACCAAGAGCACACCGACAGCCCCAACTCACCACAGACACAGATTTCCAATCTAAAACTGGATTATGGATTTGCAACCAGGAGAAACCCAGAACAATAGTATCATGCAAATTATGCAGTACCAAAAATGTACAATTTTCTTGGTGGTCTGGGTTGACCCGCATTATCACCTGGGTCCAAAACTGAGGTTTATTCTCCGCCAAAGGAGTAGCATCAATACCCCTCAAAGGAATAGGCGTCTGCAGAGGTATCATGGGAAAACCACAACGTTTAGCAAAATCCAAATCCATCAGATTCAAAGCCGCTCCTGAATCCACAAAAGCCTTGGCGGAAAATGTGGATAAGGAGCAGATCGGAGTAATTGCCAAAAGAAACTTAGGTTGTATGCCACCCACAGCAAATGTTTGTGCAAAACATTTCTCTCGTTTAGGGCAGACAGAAATAATATGAGAGGCATCTCCACAGAAAAAACACAGCTTATTGCACCTTCTATACTCCTGACATTGCACCCTAGACAAAACTCTATCACATTCAGACATTTGTTGAAAAGGTGGCAACACCTCTCGTGTAGTTTTACGTTCACGTAAACGCCAATCAACTTGAATGGCTAATGACATAGAATCGTCAAGACCAGAGGGAACAGGAAATCCCACCATAATATCTTTTACGGTTTCTGATAAACCCTTGCGAAAGAGAGCTGCCAAGGCACAATCATTCCATGTAGTCAGGACCGCCCACTTTTGGAATTTTTGACAGTATAACTCTGCAGAATCCTGACCCTGGTTCACTGCCAATAGGGCTTTCTCAGCTTGATCAATAGCATTAGGTTCATCATACAACAACCCCAAGGCTTGAAAAAATGCATCCACATTAATCAGAATAGGATTTTCAGGTGTCAAAGAAAACGCCCAATCCTGGGGATCGCCACGCAGCAAGGAGATGACAATTTTAACCTGCTGCGCAGAGCTCCCCAATGAGTTAGGCTTCAAGGCAAGAAATAATTTACAATTATTCTTAAAATTCAAAAATTTAGACCGATCCTCAGAAAACCCATCAGGAGTAGGGATTTTTGGTTCAACAGCATGTGATTGAGTGAGATAGGCGGAAATTCCCCGCACTTCAGCAGCGAGCTGCTCCACACAAATCAGACAATTGCTTAATCTCCATTAAGGAAAAAAATCCTCCTACGGCCCCAGAGAATAAGAGGAAAAAATACATATAAAAAAATTCTGACACTTTTTTTTACAATTTTTCTTTCCTGCTTTTGAGTACCCTAGAATCTGCGGAATGGCTGGTGATTCTGTTATGAATGAGTCACCGAGGAGGAAAAACAAAAACAAGCTAAGCCCCAGAAAACCAGAGAGGTTGGTAGCTAAGCGGATTGCAGACCCCTGATTAACTAGCAGTAGCCGTGGCGTGTACCTACAATGATCCTAGATGCCTCGTCACAGCCAGAGAACTAAATAAGCCTAAAGCAAGAAAAAGGGAAATCTAAACTGCCCCAGAGCAGACCCCAAAGCAATAGACAGCCCCCAAACATGTATTGACGGTGAGACAAGATGAAAACACAAACACAGATAGAAAAATAGGCTGAGCAAACGATGGGGCCCACACTAACTAGAAAGGACAGGAAAGGAAAGATGCTGTCTGCAATCATGCACAAAACCCTGCCAAAAAATGTCCAACACTTTCTGATAACAAAACCCCTGAAGTCGCTAGACTTCAATTCGCTATATCAGCACTCTGGTATATTCTGAAGACAGAGCAAAAAGAGACCAATCTGATCAGGGACAAAAAGCAAACTGGCATAAATAGAGACATAAGAATGGAAATTCAGCACAGCCCCAGCAGGGGCTGGCTGATCACAAAAACTGAGTAAACCAGACCAAATCTCATGTGAAAAATAGCAGAGCATACTTAGCTTGAGAAGGCAGGAACAGAACTGGAAACCAGAACCTCAGGGCAGGAGAAAATCACCAGCACAAAATTAGGGAGTCGGCTGTCTTAAATCCAGTCAGAGACTCCTGATGTCCTCACAGTCCTCCTCTTCAGGTGGCAGGTCTCTGCAATTTAGATCAGCTTCATTACCTGCTGTCACCACCAGAGGGAGCCCGGATGGAGAACTCACGACTCCTCTGTCAACACAGCCATCTCCACCACCCTCACCAGAAGCCAGAGGTAAACCAGAAAATGAGTTCACAAGAGTTCCCAGAGATGCTTAGCACTTGTTGCCCCTTTTGCCTTCACTCTGCAGTCCAGCTCACCCCAAACCATCTCGACTGGGTTCAGGTCTGGTGACTGTGGAGGCCAGGTCATCTGGCGTAGCACCCAATCACTCTCCTTCTTGGTCAAATAGCCCTTACACAGCCTGGAGGTGTGTTTGGGGTCATTGTCCTGTAGAAAAATAAATGATGGTCCAACTAAACGCAAACCGGATGGAATAGCATGCCACTGCAAGATGCTGTGGTAGCCATGCTGGTTCAGTATGCCTTCAATTTTGAATAAATCCCCAACAGTGTCACCAGCAAAGCACCCCCACATCATCATCACACCTCCTCCTCCATACTTCACGGTGGGAACCAGGCATGTAGAGTCCATCTGTTCACCTTTTCTGCGTCGCACAAAGACACGGTGGTTGGAACCAAAGATCTCAAATTTGGACTCATCAGACCAAAGCACAGATTTCCACTGGGCTAATGTCCATTCCTTGTGTTCTTTAGCCCAAACAAGTCTCTTCTGCTTGTTGCCTGTGATTAGCAGTGGTTTCCTAGCAGCTATTTTACCATGAAGGCCTGTTGCACAAAGTCTTCTCTTAACAGCTGTTGCAGAGATGTGTCGGCTGCTCGAACTCTGTGTGGCATTGACCTGGTCTCTAATCTGAGCTGCTGTTAACCTGCGATTTCTGAGGCTGGTGACTCGGATGAACTTATCCTCCGCAGTAGAGGTGACTCTTGGTCTTTCTTTCCTGGGGCGGTCCTCATGTGAGCCAGTTTCTTTGTAGCGCTTGATGGTTTTTGCCACTGCACTTGGGGACACTTTCAAAGTTTTCCCAATTTTTCGGACTGACTGACCTTCATTTCTTAAAGTAATGAGGGCTACTCTTTTTCTTTACTTAGAATTTGTATTATGGCAAGAAAAAAAGCAGCTAACAGTCTATTCAGTAGGACTATTAGCTGTGTATCCACCAGACTTCTGCACAACACAACTGATGGTCCCAACCCCATTTATAAGGCAAGAAACCCCACTTATTAAACCTGACAGGGCACACCTGTGAAGTGAAAACCATTTCCGGTGAATACCTCTTGAAGCTCATCAAGAGAATGCCAAGAGTGTGCAAAGCAGTAATCAAAGTAAAAGATGGCTACTTTGAAGAATCTAGAATATAAGACATACAGTATTTTCAGTTGTTTCACTTTTTTGTTGTTAATTATATAATTCCACGTGTTAATTCATAGTTTTGATGCCCTCAGACTGAATCTACAATTTTCAGTCATGAAAATAAAGAAAACTCTTGGAATGAGGTGTGTCCAACTTTTGGTCTGTACTGTGTATAATATATATATATATATATATATATATATATATATATATATATATATATATATATATATATACATACACACACACACACACACACACACATACTATGATTCAAAGGTTTGGGGTCACGCAGACAATTTTGTTTTCCATGAAAACTCATACTTTTATTAATCAAATGAGTTGCCAAATGAATTTAAAATCTAGTCCAGACATTGACAAAGTTCGAAAAAAAGATTATTATTTGAAATAATTTTCTCCTTCAAACTTTGCTTTCGTCAAAGAATACTCCCTTTGCAGCAATTACAGCAATGCAAACCTTTGGCATTCTAGTAGTTAATTTGCTGAGGTAATCTGGAGAAATTTCACCCCATGCTTCCAGAAGCCCCTCCCACAAGTTGGTTTGGCTTGATGGGCACTTTTTGCGTACCATACGATCAAGCTGCTCCCATAATAGCTCAATGGGGTTGAGACCTGGTGATTGCACTGGCCACTCCATTACAAATAGAACACCAGCTGCCTGCTTCTTCCCTAAACAGTTCTTGCATAATTTGGAGGTGTGCTTTGGGTCTTGTCCTGTTGTTGGATGAAATTGGCTCCAATCAAGCACTGTCCACAGGGTATGACATGGCGTTGCAAATTGGAGTGATAGCTTTCCTTCTTCATAATCCCTTTTAACTTGTATAAATCTACCACTTTATCAGCACCAAAGCAACCCCAGACCATCACATTACCTCCACCATGCTTGACAGATGGCGTCAGGCACTCTTCCAGCATCTTTACAGTTGTTCAGAGTCTCACAGATGTTCTTCTGTGTGATCCAAACACACTGTAGACGTTGGCACTGGCATTTTGCATGTACTATTTAATGAAGCTGCCAGTTGAGGACCTATGAGGTGTCGATTTCTCAAACTACAGACTCTAATGTACTTGTCTTGTTGCTCAATTGTGCAGCGTGGCCTCCCACTTCTCTTTCTACTCTGGTTAGAGCCTGTTTGTGCTCTCCTCTGAAGGGAGTAGTACACACCGTTGTAGGAAATCTTCAGTTTCTTGGCAACTTCTTGCATAGAATAGCCTTAATTTCTAAGAACAAGAATAGACTGTTGAGTTTCACATGAAAGTTCTTTTTTTCTGGCCATTTTGAGAGTTTAATGGAACCAACAAATGTAATGCTTCAGATTCTCAACTAGCTCAAAGGAAGGTCAGGTTTATAGCTTCTCTAATCAGCCAAACTGTTTTCAGCTGTGCTAACATACTTGCACAAGGGTTTTCAAGGGCATTCTAGCCATTCATTAGCCTTCTTACACAGTTAGCAAACACAAAGTACCATAAGAACACTGCAGTGATGGTTGTTGGAAATGGGCCTCTATACACCTATGAAGATATTGCATTACAAACCAGACGTTTGCAGCTAGAATAGTCATTTACCACATTAACAAAGTATAGTGTATTTATGAATCATTTAATGTTAGCTTCATTGGAAAAAATTGTACTTTTCTTTCAAACATAAGGAAATTTAACTTTTGAACGGTAGTGTACACACACACGTGTGTGTATATACTGTGTATATATATATATACACACACACACACACACACTCCTATGTGTATTCGATCTGTTCTATTCTAGCCTGTCAGCATGATTTTACAGTAGCCGGACATGAATTGCCGGCTTTTCAAAGGACACCGATGCGTAAAAATCGGACAGCACTCGCATGGTGCCAGTGCTGTGCGATTTTTTTCTCGCACCCATTGGCGAGTCTCATCCGAGTCACACAGCATGCTGCGATTTTCTCAGTCCAATTTCAACTGAGAAAAAAAAAAAAAAAAAATCACAGATGATAGGTCACCCATTGAATAACATTGGTCCGAGTGCAATCCAATTTTTTATCGGATTGCACTCGTCCGTATTTCTCGCAAGTGAGCATGAGCCCTAAAACTGATGATCTTGAAACCAGTAGGAACAATTTAAGAATAATTGGCGTGCCCGAAAAGGTGGAGGGGAGCAACCCCACAGATTATATTGAGTCATGGTTGAAAATTAAAGTGGGTAGAGACAGCTACACTAAACTGTTCGCGGTGGAGAGGGCCTACCGAGTACCATCTAGACCCTGACATCCGGGGTCTGCACCGAGATCTATCTTGACCATCCTGAACTATCGGGACCGTGACATTCTACTTAGAAGGAATAGGGACATGGATGATGTAACTATTGACGGCAACCGGATTTCAATTTACCCTGACTACTCTGCAGCAGTTCAGAAGTTCAGGATTAAATTTGGAGAGGTCAAGAGAAGATTACGTGGATTGAGCTTGGCTTATTCAATGTTATATGTAGCTAAATTTAGGGTGGTGGCCCTGGAGGCGTGCACAGCGTAACATATTGTTTGGGAAACCATGAATGTATACTTAAGGGGGATTTTGTTCAGTGATGGATCAAGGCACAAAACAATATCTAGAAATTCTGATAACGCGGTAATGTAGGACTTGAGGGCAGCGGATGAAGCGCTGAGTAGCGAGTCACACAGGAGGAACAAATATTGGAGGTTTTTAGGGGGTTCAACAGTAAGTTATATTCCTCACAGTTGCAGCAGGTGGAAGGGGAGATGGATAGGTTTCTAGGGGAGGTAAAATTACCTAATTAAGCAATGAAGGTAGGGACTAGTTAGATGAACTGCTCTCAGCAGAGGAATTGAGAGAGGCTTCAGCGTCCATGGCAGGGGACAGGGCTTCGGGTGCTGACAGCATCCCAGCTGAAGTATACAAAACCCTCAATGGGGAACTAATAACTAAACTGCTAGGGGTATTTAAATGAGTCGCTGGAGAGGGGAGTACTGCCCGCATCTATGAGTGAAGCCATAATTGTGGTTATCCCTAAAGCTGAAAACGATTTGCTGCTGCCGGCGTCATATAGACAAATATCACTCCTGAGAGCAGATATTAAGATTCTGGCAAAAAGACTGATTTGCTGTCAATCTAAGGAGGCTGTATTTAAATATGCAAATTCCAGCTGAAAATGCTGGCAAGAGCATGGTGGAATGTCTAGATGCACATAAAGCCTTTCACAGTGTGGAATGGAACTACCTGTGGTCGGTGCTGGGTCGCTTTGGCTTTGGGCCAGTGTTTACCTAGTGGGTAAAACTACTATACTCTTCTTCAACTGCTAAAATTAGAGTGAATAATAAAATTCAGTTTTTAGTTGTTTAGAGGTACGAGACAGGGGCGTCCGTTGGCCTTTTGCCCTGGCTGTGGAGCCATTAGCTGCTACAATAAGGTCACAGGAAGTGATGGGGTTTGTGTATGGGGAAAATGGAGAAGGTAGCTTTATATGTGGACTATATTCTGTTCTTGGAAAATCCTGGGTGACCTGGAGGAATGTAGTGACACCAATTTGCAGGTTTTGGGTGAATATCGGGACTGATTATTAATTTGGGATAAGTAGTGTGTTTTCCCGATAGATGGAGAGAATGAATAACAGGGAAGTGGAAGTATACACTAAATTAAAGGTGATTCAAAAACTGAAGTATTTGGGGATCCATATAGCTCTTCCATTGATGAGATTTGAGCTTAATTTAGACCCTTTATTACAAAGACTGTGTACTAATTTCAGCATGGAATAAGCTACATTTATCGGTGGTAGGCAGAGTGAATCTCCTTAAGATTGTGGTGCCGCAGTTACTATATGTGTTATATATATCTCCCACATTTGGCTCAGATTGTGTGGATTCTGCAGGACAAAAATCGCTATTCGGCGAACAAGTGTGGGGTAGGAGGAGTCCGAGACTCAAACAGGAAATATTGCAGAGACCGAAGGAGGGTGGTCTTGCACTCCCTAATCCTTGGATATATTTCTTATCTGCACAATGCTAGCATCTGAAAGGCTGGGGGTAGATTTCAGGTAAGGGACAGATACCAGTAGTTTAGAGTATCGAATAAAAACCTTGCGGTTGAGTATTTGGGATAACATCTATTTTCAGGAGTTCAATAATATGGAGGAATTTGGTGAGTGGAAGGAGGTGGGCAGTGGGTTGATCAGTCAGTTGATTTACAGGGGGAAGCTCCAATCATGAAATGTTACAGGAGGAATTTCAGTTCCCAAGGCTAAATTCTCTCTCAGTATAGACTGGCTCAACATGCATTTCAGGCACAAAGCAGAAGAGGGCCTATAGAAATAAAGACTTCTCACTCTAGTTTTTATACTTAACCCCTTTACTACCAAGGGTGGTTTGCACATTAACTCCCGGGCCAATTTTTACAATTCTGACCACTGTCCCTTTGAGGTAATAACTCAGGAACGGATCTAGGCGATTCTGACATTGTTTTCTTGTGACATATTGTACTTCATGTTAGTATAACTTGCGTTTATTTGTGAAAAAAAATGGAAATTTGGCGAAAATATCGCAATTTTCCAACTTTGAATTTTTAGGCTCTTAAATCAGAGAAATGGCACTCAAAAAGCTTAACAACATTTCCTACATGTTAACTTTACATCAGCACAATTTGGGAACCAAAGTTTTTTGTTAGGAAGCTATAAGGGTTAGAAGCTGACCAGTGATTCCTCATTTTTACGGACCACATCACATTTGATGTCACTTTGAGGGGTCTATATGATAGAATGGTGTCACTTTTGGGTATTTTCTAAAAAAATGCACCCACCCCTCAAGGTGCTCAAAACCAGATTCAAGAAGTTTATTAACCCTTCAGGTGCTTCACAGGAATTTTGTGAATGTTTAAAAGAAAAAAAAAAAAAAAAGGACCATTTAACTTTTTCCACAAAAAAATTACTTCAGGTTCAATTTTTTTTATTTTACCAAGGGTAACAGGAGAAATTGGACTGGAAAAGTTATTGTGCGATTTGTCCTGAGTATGCCAATACCTGATAAGTGTGGGGGGAACCACTGGGTGCATGACAGAGCTCGGAAGGGAAGCAGCGCCATTTGACTTTTTTGGCTGGAATTGAGATCGGACGCCATGTCGCGTTTGGAAAGCCCCTGATGTGCCTAAACAGTAGAAACCCCCCAATTCTAACTCCAACATACCCCTAACCCTAATGGGAAAATGGAAATAAACACTTTATTTTTTTTCCCATAACTAAGGGGGTGATAAGCCGGATTACTTACCGGTAATGCTCTTTTAATGAGTCCACAACAGCACCCACTTGGAGAGAGGGATCCGCCCATAGGAACAGGAAACCTACAGAGATAAAAGAGGGCGGTCCGCCTCTCCTCAGTTGGATTTCAGAGTACCCGGAGGACCGCCAATTAGTAGGCCATTTATTCAACACTTAAATTTTATTAATTTTACATCCAAGAAGGTGTATATACATTATGTTAACTTCGAGGGAGGGGTAGTGAACGGGTGCTGTTGTGGACTCATTAAAAGAGCATTACTTGTAAGTAATCCGGCTTTTTACTCTTCGCCACAACAGCACCCACTTGGAGAGACTTTCAGAGACCTTCACCTGGGAGGGACCACTGTGCCGAGGACCGCTCTACCAAAGGCTAGGTCAGACGAACATGATAAATCAAGCCTATAGTGGTTATAAAAGGTAGAGGGCGAAGACCAAGTTGCAGCCTTACATAGAGACTCAATTGCGACGTCTCCCCTTTCTGCCCACGAGGAAGCCATAGCGGAGTGTGCCCTGATACTTTCCGGAGGATCTTCATTGCTCTCTGCGTATGCCAGACTGATCGCATCTCTGATCCACCGAGACAGAGTACCCCTTGTGACCTCATATCCCTTCTTTTGGCCCTGGAAGGAAACAAATAGAGCCCTATTCTTCCTCCAACTACTAGACCTCTCAATGTATTGTAATACTGCCCTTCTAACCTCTAGAGTATGGAACTTTTCTTCCTCCGGAGTAGAAGGGTTACTAAAAAATGAGGGGAGGTGAATTTCTTGTGACCCATGAAACTTCCCAGCCACTTTTGGCAAGTATGAAGGGTCTGGTTTTAATACTAGTTGATCCTGGAATGTCAACAAAAAAGGGGGTTCTATCGAGAGTGCATGTATGTCGCTAACTCTTCTGGCTGAGGTTAGTGCCACTAGTAGTACTGTCTTGAGAGATAGGTGCTTAAGGGATATTGAGTCTAATGGTTCAAAGGGAGGATGTGTAAGGGCCTCTAGTACCAGATTCAAGTCCCAAGTAGGAACTCTAGGTATGTGTACTGGTTCGCTCCTCTCACAGGCCGAGATGAACCTGGCTATCCACCTATTGCCTGCCACGTTATAACTATAAAGGGCTCCTAGCGCAGATACTTGGACTTTTAGTGTGTTAACAGATAGTCCTAACTCTTACCCTTTCTGTAGAAACTCTAGGATTGATGTTATTGGAATTTCTCTAGAGTCGGGAGCCTTATGGAATTCTAGGAATTTTCTCCATATTCTGGTGCAAATTTTTGTTGTAGTTAACTTTCGACTCTGCAGGAGAGTATTGACCAACCCCTCCGAGAATCCTCTAGCTCAACATTTCCCTTTCAAGTTCCAAGCCGTCAAGTGGAGGTTGTCCACTTGAGGATGGAAGAATGGCCCGAGAGAGGAGCTTGGGGATTGAAGGAAGCACCCAAGGGTCTGTCACTGACATTGCCTGGAGACAAGAGAACCATGGCCTCCTGGGCCAGAATGGCTCTATCAAGATTATTCGTGCCTTCTCTGCCCTGATCACCTGCGGTAGTAGTATGATTGTGGGAAATGCATATGCCAGCTTGAACCGCCATGGGGCTTGGAGGGCATCCAGAATTTCCGGACTGTCTGCCATCTTTAAAGAGGCGAATCTTCGCACCTGCCTGTTCTCCCTGGTGGCGAAGAGATCTATCTGGCGAAGACCCCATAATGACACAATGTGTGTGTATATTTGCCGGCTGAGGCACCACTCTCCTTGCCGTAGTGTGTGACGGCTTACAAAGTCTGCTTCTGAATGGTGTTTCCCTCTTATGTGAAGGGCTGAGAGACAAAAAATGTTTTTCGGCCAAGGACAAGATCTTTCTTGCGGAAGACATTAATGCGACTGATCGAGTCCCACCTTGCCTGTTCAGAAATGCGACCACTGTAGTGTTGTCTGACATGATCCTCAGGTTTTCTCCTTGTAACTGTGGAAGAAAATGATATAATGCATGACTAACCGCCTTCAGCTCTTTCAAATTTGATGAATCCTGCTCCTCACTTATATCCCATAGGCCTTGGGCGATGGTGCTTCCCATATGAGCTCCCCATCCTGTGGGGCTGGCGTCAGTAGTAATTTTACGGGAGGGTGTTATCACCCATGGTACTCCCCCCGATAGGTTATCCTCCTCTAGCCACCATGCTAGGGAGGTTAGGACCATTTGAGATAGGGATTTTTTTCCCTAAATTTCCACGGTCCTGAGTTTCCTCTACGAGAATTTGATGCTGTAACTCTCTCGTGTGGAATTGAGCCCACCAAACTGCCGGGATGCAGGAAGTAAGAGACCCTAGGAGGGACATTGCTTCCCTTAAGGATATGTGTGGTTTGTCTATTGCTACCCTGACCTTTGTTTTAATTGCTGTAATCTTTACCTGTGGTAGCAGACATTTTTGGCTTATGGAATCTAGTTGGAGACACAGGAAGGACTGAACTGACTGTGGCTCGATTCTGGACTTCTTGAAATTTATTATCCACCCCAGAGCCTGTAGGGACAAGATTGCATCAGCAACTCGTTTATTACATTGTCTAGTTGAGTTCCCTATTATCAAAAAATCATCCAAATAGGGAACTATCAGTGAGTCCTTCTGTCGTAAGAAAGCCATTATTTCCAGCATCACCTTTGTAAAGACTCCTGGTGCGATGGAAAGGCCGAATGGCATGGCTGTGAACTGGAAGTGTTGTATGGTACCCTTGAGGAAGACCGCCACTCTGAGGTATTTCTGGAACCTGTAATGGATGGGAAGATGATAATAGGCATCCTTCAGATCCAGGCCTGCCATCATACAATTGGTGAAACGGAGCTTAATTGCAGATCTAATGGACTCCATTTTAAATCTATGATTTATTATAAATGAATTTAGCTTCCTCAGGTTAATTATAGTCCTGAATGAGCCATCTGGTTTAGGTATCAGAAAAAGAGGGGAATAAAATCCTCTCCCTTCATGTCCTTCAGGCACCCGGACCAAAACTTTTTTGTCCAGCAGACTGAAAACTTCAGTCTCTAAAGCTTGCTGTTAGACTGGTGAGCTCAGGGATGTTACGGTGACTAAGTTACGGGGTACGTGATGGAAATCTAATTTTAATCCTTCCCTAATAATGCCCAAAACCCAAGGGCTGGCCGTAATTTTTTCCCATTCTTGGAGGAAAAATTTTAGTCTCCCTCCCACTGGAGGGACTGGCTCCTTAGCTCCTATCTCTGCGGAAGGAGGATCCTCTAAACATGGCACCTTTGCCATTTTCTTCCTTCGGGGTCCAGCGATTTTGATTCTCTGCTGGTCTTCCCCTGCCAAATGGTCGTCTCCTAAATGCCCTCCTATAAAATGGGAGAGAGGGGTTAGGAAATCCTTTTTTCCTTTCTTTTGCTTTGGTAAGAATTTCATCTAAAGCCTTCCCAAACAAAAACTCACCCTCACAAGGTATGGCACAAAGCTTTGCCTTGGATTGGGTGTCACTTTTCCAGCTTTTAAGCCACAGGCTGCGTCTGGCGTTATTAAGCAATCCTGCTGTTCTGGCTGCCATGCGTAGCGAATCGGGTGAAGCATCCGCTATAAATGTCGCTGCGCCACGAATTAGTGGTATAGCAGCTCGTAGCTTGTCTCTGGAGATCTTTTGCTCCATTTGCTGGTCTAGTTGATCAATCCAGACCAGCATAGAGCGAGCTGTGTATGTACTGGCTATTGCCGGTTTAAATGTGCCCATAGCCGCCTCCCATACCCTCTTTAGTGAGGCATCCGCTTTCCGGTCCAGTGGGTCTTTTAGAATCCCTGCGTCTTCCACTGGTAAGGCCGACTGTTTTGAGGCTGAGGCGACTGCCGCGTCAACTTTTGGGACCTTAGACCATGATAACTCCTCCTCGCTGAAGGGGTACTTTCTTTTTGACGCTGAAGGAAGATAACCTCGCTGGTCCTGCTTCTCCCATTCCTTTTTCACCAAGGCCTTTATAGCTGGTATAACGGGAAAAGCTCTCTTCCTATGTTAGCCCTGCAAACAATTTCCTGTGTCGTTTGCGGCTCCTTACCCTCTGTGCATCCCATGGTGTTCCTCACCGATTTAACCAAGTTGTCCATGTTATCTAATGGAAAACATGAACGCCCCTCAATATCAGAGGAAGATGATGATGTGGATGTGTCGGAACTGTCCGAGACTATTGCCTCGTCCTCATCCGTATCTAAGCTTACTGCAGTCAGCTTGTTAGTCTTAGATTTTTTAGGTATGCTGCTAGACTGGGTTAGGGCTTGTAATTCCTCCCTTATTATAGCCCTTATATCTGTGGCTGATGTTGAAGCCTGCTTTGCGGTTTCGTTAATGCATTTTTTGCATAGCCTCTTTGTATAAGAGTCCGGTAGAGGACGTGTACAGAGGGCACATTCCTTATTTTTGGATTTTTCCTTCCTCTAAGCCTATGGGGACATGGCAGAGAGACAAAGATATTTAACAGCTTGATAGGCAGAGTCGTCCACTCACCCAGAGAAGCTGTAGGTACCGGCTCAGGAGGGTTGTTGGCGTGGCTTCTATCCGAGGAGCCTCGACTTGAGTGATCCTTGGCTGTATCACCTGCCTGGGGATGCGTGTCCCGTCTTGGGGAAGACATGCTTGCATGCTCTATCCAAATCCCCATTATCTTCTAATAGCCCCCTTCATTACCGGGTACCTCCCCCCCGGTGAGCCTGCCTGCAGGCGTGGCTAATTATCATGCGACCGGCCTGGATTACAGCCGCCGGCACAGCAAACATTAAATCAGCTTTTTTTTCTCCTGGAGGGGGCGGGGAGTGCTTCTCCATGCCTAGTCTCACACGGCTCTGCGAGACCACGCCTGTGCACTGAGGGACCTCCGGTAACCCGGAAGTTCCTCCTTACCTCCTGTCAGTGCTGCATGTGCGTCCTCCTAGACGCTGAAGCCCAAGGAACGCCGGAGACTACCGCTTCTCCTCGGTTCCGCACTCCCACACGGACCGGGATGGCTTTCCTCCAAAAATCCCAGTGGCGTGTATATTATCAGAAAACCGCCGGTCGGCTCCACCCGGTACCGGTGTTACTTATCGTGCTGCCGCTGACCCAGTCGAGGAGGGAGCCGGATTCCAGCACTCCCCCCGTCGCTGCTTCTGGACCGGAACCCCTGCCATTCGCACAGATACTGCACAGGTGGTTCCCTGGCCCAGGTATGTCTTCTGCAGAAAATCCTGCGGTTCCTATAGGAACAGGAAACCAACTGAGGAGAGGCGGACCACCCTCTTTTATCTCTGTAGGTTTCCTGCTCCTATGGGCGGATCCCTCTTTCCAAGTGGGTAGTGTTGTGGCAAAGAGTAAAAAAGGGGGGTTTGATTTACTATTTATGGCAGGTTTTTATTTTTGGCAGCTGTTGCACACTAAAAGACACTTTATTGTAAAAATAGTTTATGCATCACCACATTTTGAGAGCTATAATTTTTCCATATTTTGACTCAAGTCATGTGAGGTCTTATTTTTTGCAGGACGAGTTGATGTTTTTATTGGTACCATTTTTTGGGTACGTGATTTTTTGATCACTTTTTATTCAGATTTTTGGGATGCAGAATGAAAAACCTGCAGTTCATAAATTTTGGGGTGTGTTTATACTGTTCTGCGTGCAGTAAAATTGATGAAGCAGTTTTATTCTATGGGTCAGTACGAGTACAGGGATACCTCATTTATTTTTTTATGTTTTGGCACTTTTATGCAATGAACAATTTTATATAAATGATTTTTGCATTGCTTTATTCTGCAAGCTATAACTTTATTTTTCACTGATGACACTGTGGCAGCTTGTTTTTTGCTGGACAAGATGACATTTTCAGCGGTACCATGATTATTTATATCTGTCTTTTTGATCGCACGTTATTGCACTTTGTTCAGCAGTATGATAAAGCTTTATTTTTTGCTTCGTTTTTTATTTTTTAAGGGGCTAACTAGTGGAAGTTTTATAGGGTGGGTCATTACAGACAGCAATACCAAATGTGTACTTTTATGGTTTATTTTATTTTCAAAAAATGAATTAGGGAATTTTTTTTGATTTAGCATTTTTATAAATTTTTACACTTTTTAAACTTTATTACAACATCCCAGGGGGGACTTAACCATCATGTGACAGATCAGCGATCTGTCACAGGCAGTGCTGCAGGCTTCCTCGTGCCGGCGCTCTGCAGGATTGAGGAAGCCACCTCCCTGCAGGCCCTTGCTGCCATTTTGGATTCAGGGACCTGCAGGGAAGGAGACCCCTGCAGCAGTGCTGCACATCACACTGCTGTGGGGGTCTCAGGGAAGCACTCAGGGAGCCCCATCCCGATGCTTCCCTAAACCCCTGGTACACTGCGATTGTTTTAATTGCAGTGTGCCAGGGGTTAACGTGTCAGGGGCAGTCTGTGACCACCCGACAGTGCCAGGTGTCAGCTGTGATAATCTGCAGACACCCGGCCACAATCAGCTGTGCTCCCCGTGAGCACAGCTGATTGCGCTAGATGTACTATTCCATCCTTGGGACTTAGGTCCCAGGTCACATGGACGGTATAGTACATCTAATGTAGGAAAGGGATTAAACAGTGGAATGAAGGGGGCAATATTGGAAGTATATGGAGATCTGCTACTTGCTTTTCTGAGAGGTCATCCTATCAAAGCCAGAAGTGGGAGGCTGACTTGGGAGAGACGACAGGTGGGAGTCTATTCTAGAGTATGTAACCAAGATATCTATGAGTGAACCTGGGAGTGTCACAATTGTATGTTATCCACAAGGCGAGAACCCCTGATGTTATTTAGAGCCAGGTTGAAGGCCAACACTGATTGCCCAAGGTGTTTGCAATCTTAGTTGGGCATATTGCATATGCTTTGGCATTGTCCCAGATTGTCCTCCAGTTGGATTGTAGTGTTGAACCTTAATGGAGTGGTGTACAGATGCACAGTCCATGGGAATCCATTGATATATTAGGGTATGTGGAAGAAAAACTGACATGACCAAAATAGTAATTGCAAAATTGTTTATTGCAAGAATTGGATTAAAGAGGAACTGCCATCCAGATGCAAATTCATTGCTCAAATGAGCCAAATAATTCAACTTGAGAAAAGTATTTACACCAAGAAAAAGCTAGAATTTTTCCATAAATTATTTCAGCTGTCATTGGATAGGATTATTTACTGTTATACCAATACGATATTACAGAGAACAACTTCTGGTAAATTGGAATCTGTTTGACATGGTCAACTTCTGGTATGATCTCCATGGGGGGGGTAAAATGAGTATTGACATGCGATTTGTTGTAAGTCTTATGGTTAATACTGATTGAAACACACCAATGACACTGCCATTGGAAACCATGCATGCACATGCCATCACACTGCCTCTGTAAAACATTGAGGATGTGCTGTTACTTTGGATCCTGAGCCATATCATGCCTTCTCTATACTTCTTCCCCATCATTCTGGTAAAGGTTGATTTTAGTTTCATCCATTTAAAGAATGGGCTGTCTTTCTTAGATTTTTTTTTGGTTAAGTATCATCTGTCTTTTAAGCCAATTAATGGTTTGCAGCTTGTGGAGAACCCTCCATTTGCCCTCTTTATGGAGACTTAAGATACTGAAACACCCATTTACTGGTGAGTTTTCTTCACTTGGGTTCATGTTGTGAAGGGGGGGGGGGGGGGGGGTTCTTCATGAAAAGGATTCTGCACTCATTCACCACTGATCTTCCATGGACATATGGGCTTTTACTGCAGAATGTACAAACATGTTGATTTGGCCACATCTAATATTTCTGTTTTTTCCCCGGACTAATGTGCTTCACTTCCATTGAGATTTCCTTTGGCCACATGTGTTCACAGCAACAGCTTCCAAATGCAAACATCACATCTGCAGAAATGTCAACTGCTGGGAATCTAGAAAGGAATTTTTCAATAGAACATATTATTCACAAGAGTTACAAAATAAATCTACAGATTTGGTTGCTTTTTATTTCCTGACTCCATATCTGCTATACTTTAAAAATCAGCTAACAGATTTTGAAACAATAAGCCTGCAGAAGTGTAATGGTCATAAGTAGTCACCTTGTTCACATGTATTCTTCTGCATTTTTACTGAACCAAAGTGAAAGTCTTGTGCCACTTTTGCCCCCTGCAGATTTGAATCTAAAGGCCACGTTCAGTATTTTACATCAGTATTTGTAAGTGAAAGCCAGGAGCCAGTGATAAATCCAGAAGTGGTGATTTGTTTCTATTCCAGTGCTGTGCAAATTGGGACAAAGCATTTTTTTTTTCTTTTTAATTAAAATCACAAGTTGGTTACCAGTCAGTGATTCAAACCAGTTTTAACTGCTTTGAACAGGTGAGTGTACAACCTTGAGTAACAACGTGTGGTTTGACTGTTTTTTAGTCAGAAAATAACAGCTAGCTGCCCCCTCAGCTTCAGTTGAGCTTGTTTCTGTGAGGAGCAGTTTAGTGTACTTTCTCTCACATGCGAGTAGTTTTGTCTCATTGGAGATGCCAGTTGTGTCTTTACTGGCTTTGTTGCCCTCTGAGAGAAAAAGTACACTAAATCACTCCTCACAGAAACAAGCTCTCAACTGAAGCTGAGGGGGCAGCTAGCTGTTATTTTCTGACTAAAACCAGTCACACCACATTTTGTTACTCAAGGTTGTACACTCACACCTGTTCAAAGCAGTTAAAACTGGTTTGAATCACTGACT
>NW_027362400.1:0-48896 GCF_039654945.1 Dendrobates tinctorius | reverse complement strand
TCTCCTCTATATTATCACTATCTGCTGAAGCTGGAGAGGTAATCTCCTCTATATTATCATATCTGCTGAGTGGAGAGGTAATCTCCTCTATATTATCACTATCTGCTGAGTCGGAGAGGTAATCTCCTCTATATTATCACTATCTGCTGAGTGGAGAGGTAATCTCCTCTATATTATCACTATCTGCTGAGCGGAGAGGTAATCTCCTCTATATTATCACTATCTGCTGAGTGGAGAGGTAATCTCCTCTATATTATCACTATCTGCTGAGCGGAGAGGTAATCTCCTCTATATTATCACTATCTGCTGAGTGGAGAGGTAATCTCCCTCTATATTATCACTATCTGCTGAGTGGAGAGGTAATCTCCTCTATATTATCACTTATCTGCTGAGTGGAGAGGTAATCTCCTCTATATTATCACTATCTGCTGAGCTGGAGAGGTAATCTCCTCTATATTATCACTATCTGCTGAGCTGGAGAGGTAATCTCCTCTATATTATCACTATCTGCTGAGTGGAGAGGTAATCTCCTCTATATTATCACTTATCTGCTGAGTGGAGAGGTAATCTCCTCTATATTATCACTATCTGCTGAGTGGAGAGGTAATCTCCTCTATATTATCACTATCTGCTGAGCTGGAGAGGTAATCTCCTCTATATTATCACTATCTGCTGAGTGGAGAGGTAATCTCCTCTATATTATCACTATCTGCTGAGCTGGAGAGGTAATCTCCTCTATATTATCACTATCTGCTGAGTGGAGAGGTAATCTCCTCTATATTATCACTATCTGCTGAGTGGTGAGGTAAACTCCTCTATATTATCACTATCTGCTGAGTGGAGAGGTAATCTCCTCTATATTATCACTATCTGCTGAGCTGGAGAGGTAATCTCCTCTATATTATCACTATCTGCTGAGTGGAGAGGTAATCTCCTCTATATTATCACTATCTGCTGAGTGGAGAGGTAATCTCCTCTATATTATCACTATCTGCTGAGTCGGAGAGGTAATCTCCTCTATATTATCACTATCTGCTGAGTGGAGAGGTAATCTCCTCTATATTATCACTTATCTGCTGAGTGGAGAGGTAATCTCCTCTATATTATCATTATCTGCTGAGTGGAGAGGTAATCTCCTCTATATTATCACTATCTGCTGAGTTGGAGAGGTAAACTCCTCTATATTATCACTATCTGCTGAGTGGAGAGGTAATCTCCTCTATATTATCACTTATCTGCTGAGTGGAGAGGTAATCTCCTCTATATTATCACTTATCTGCTGAGTGGAGAGGTAATCTCCTCTATATTATCATTATCTGCTGAGTGGAGAGGTAATCTCCTCTATATTATCACTTATCTGCTGAGTGGAGAGGTAATCTCCTCTATATTATCATTATCTGCTGAGTGGAGAGGTAATCTCCTCTATATTATCACTATCTGCTGAGTGGAGAGGTAATCTCCTCTATATTATCACTATCTGCTGAGTGGAGAGGTAATCTCCTCTATATTATCACTATCTGCTGAGTGGAGAGGTAATCTCCTCTATATTATCATTATCTGCTGAGTGGAGAGGTAATCTCCTCTATATTATCACTTATCTGCTGAGTGGAGAGGTAATCTCCTCTATATTATCACTATCTGCTGAGTGGAGAGGTAATCTCCTCTATATTATCACTATCTGCTGAGTGGAGAGGTAATCTCCTCTATATTATCACTTATCTGCTGAGTGGAGAGGTAATCTCCTCTATATTATCACTATCTGCTGAGTGGAGAGGTAATCTCCTCTATATTATCACTATCTGCTGAGTGGAGAGGTAATCTCCTCTATATTATCATTATCTGCTGAGTGGAGAGGTAATCTCCTCTATATTATCACTATCTGCTGAGTGGAGAGGTAATCTCCTCTATATTATCACTATCTGCTGAGTGGAGAGGTAATCTCCTCTATATTATCATTATCTGCTGAGTGGAGAGGTAATCTCCTCTATATTATCATTATCTGCTGAGTGGAGAGGTAATCTCCTCTATATTATCACTATCTGCTGAGTGGAGAGGTAATCTCCTCTATATTATCATTATCTGCTGAGTGGAGAGGTAATCTCCTCTATATTATCACTATCTGCTGAGTGGAGAGGTAATCTCCTCTATATTATCACTATCTGCTGAGCGGAGAGGTAATCTCCTCTATATTATCATTATCTGCTGAGTGGAGAGGTAATCTCCTCTATATTATCATTATCTGCTGAGTGGAGAGGTAATCTCCTCTATATTATCATTATCTGCTGAGTGGAGAGGTAATCTCCTCTATATTATCACTATCTGCTGAGTGGAGAGGTAAACTCCTCTATATTATCATTATCTGCTGAGTGGAGAGGTAATCTCCTCTATATTATCACTATCTGCTGAGTGGAGAGGTAATCTCCTCTATATTATCATTATCTGCTGAGTGGAGAGGTAATCTCCTCTATATTATCATTATCTGCTGAGTGGAGAGGTAATCTCCTCTATATTATCATTATCTGCTGAGTGGAGAGGTAATCTCCTCTATATTATCATATCTGCTGAGTGGAGAGGTAATCTCCTCTATATTATCACTATCTGCTGAGCGGAGAGGTAATCTCCTCTATATTATCACTATCTGCTGAGCTGGAGAGGTAATCTCCTCTATATTATCACTATCTGCTGAGCTGGAGAGGTAATCTCCTCTATATTATCACTATCTGCTGAGTGGAGAGGTAATCTCCTCTATATTATCACTATCTGCTGAGTGGAGAGGTAATCTCCTCTATATTATCACTATCTGCTGAGTGGAGAGGTAATCTCCTCTATATTATCATTATCTGCTGAGTGGAGAGGTAATCTCCTCTATATTATCACTTATCTGCTGAGTGGAGAGGTAATCTCCTCTATATTATCATTATCTGCTGAGTGGAGAGGTAATCTCCTCTATATTATCACTATCTGCTGAGCTGGAGAGGTAATCTCCTCTATATTATCACTATCTGCTGAGCGGAGAGGTAATCTCCTCTATATTATCACTATCTGCTGAGCGGAGAGGTAATCTCCTCTATATTATCACTATCTGCTGAGCGGAGAGGTAAACTCCTCTATATTATCACTATCTGCTGAGTGGAGAGGTAATCTCCTCTATATTATCATTATCTGCTGAGTGGAGAGGTAATCTCCTCTATATTATCATTATCTGCTGAGTGGAGAGGTAATCTCCTCTATATTATCACTATCTGCTGAGCGGAGAGGTAATCTCCTCTATATTATCACTATCTGCTGAGTGGAGAGGTAATCTCCTCTATATTATCACTTATCTGCTGAGTGGAGAGGTAAACTCCTCTATATTATCACTATCTGCTGAGTGGAGAGGTAATCTCCTCTATATTATCACTATCTGCTGAGTGGTGAGGTAATCTCCTCTATATTATCACTATCTGCTGAGTGGAGAGGTAATCTCCTCTATATTATCATTATCTGCTGAGTGGAGAGGTAATCTCCTCTATATTATCACTATCTGCTGAGTGGAGAGGTAATCTCCTCTATATTATCATTATCTGCTGAGTGGAGAGGTAATCTCCTCTATATTATCATTATCTGCTGAGTGGAGAGGTAATCTCCTCTATATTATCACTATCTGCTGAGCGGAGAGGTAATCTCCTCTATATTATCATTATCTGCTGAGCTGGAGAGGTAATCTCCTCTATATTATCATTATCTGCTGAGTGGAGAGGTAATCTCCTCTATATTATCACTATCTGCTGAGTGGAGAGGTAATCTCCTCTATATTATCATTATCTGCTGAGTGGAGAGGTAATCTCCTCTATATTATCACTATCTGCTGAGCGGAGAGGTAATCTCCTCTATATTATCATTATCTGCTGAGTGGAGAGGTAATCTCCTCTATATTATCATTATCTGCTGAGTGGAGAGGTAATCTCCTCTATATTATCACTATCTGCTGAGCTGGAGAGGTAATCTCCTCTATATTATCATTATCTGCTGAGTGGAGAGGTAATCTCCTCTATATTATCATTATCTGCTGAGTGGAGAGGTAATCTCCTCTATATTATCATTATCTGCTGAGTGGAGAGGTAATCTCCTTCTATATTATCACTATCTGCTGAGTGGAGAGGTAATCTCCTCTATATTATCACTATCTGCTGAGTGGAGAGGTAATCTCCTCTATATTATCATTATCTGCTGAGTGGAGAGGTAATCTCCTCTATATTATCACTATCTGCTGAGTGGAGAGGTAAACTCCTCTATATTATCACTATCTGCTGAGTGGAGAGGTAATCTCCTCTATATTATCATTATCTGCTGAGTGGAGAGGTAAACTCCTCTATATTATCACTATCTGCTGAGTCGGAGAGGTAATCTCCTCTATATTATCATTATCTGCTGAGTGGAGAGGTAAACTCCTCTATATTATCACTATCTGCTGAGCGGAGAGGTAATCTCCTCTATATTATCACTATCTGCTGAGTGGAGAGGTAATCTCCTCTATATTATCACTATCTGCTGAGTGGAGAGGTAAACTCCTCTATATTATCACTATCTGCTGAGTGGAGAGGTAATCTCCTCTATATTATCACTATCTGCTGAGTGGAGAGGTAATCTCCTCTATATTATCACTATCTGCTGAGTGGAGAGGTAATCTCCTCTATATTATCACTATCTGCTGAGTGGAGAGGTAATCTCCTCTATATTATCACTATCTGCTGAGTGGAGAGGTAATCTCCTCTATATTATCACTATCTGCTGAGTGGAGAGGTAATCTCCTCTATATTATCACTATCTGCTGAGTGGAGAGGTAATCTCCTCTATATTATCACTATCTGCTGAGTGGAGAGGTAAACTCCTCTATATTATCACTATCTGCTGAGTGGAGAGGTAATCTCCTCTATATTATCACTATCTGCTGAGTGGAGAGGTAAACTCCTCTATATTATCACTATCTGCTGAGTGGAGAGGTAATCTCCTCTATATTATCACTATCTGCTGAGTGGAGAGGTAATCTCCTCTATATTATCACTATCTGCTGAGTGGAGAGGTAATCTCCTCTATATTATCACTATCTGCTGAGTGGAGAGGTAATCTCCTCTATATTATCACTATCTGCTGAGTGGAGAGGTAATCTCCTCTATATTATCACTATCTGCTGAGTGGAGAGGTAAACTCCTCTATATTATCACTATCTGCTGAGTGGAGAGGTAATCTCCTCTATATTATCACTATCTGCTGAGTGGAGAGGTAATCTCCTCTATATTATCACTATCTGCTGAGTGGAGAGGTAATCTCCTCTATATTATCACTATCTGCTGAGTGGAGAGGTAATCTCCTCTATATTATCACTATCTGCTGAGTGGAGAGGTAAACTCCTCTATATTATCACTATCTGCTGAGTGGAGAGGTAATCTCCTCTATATTATCACTATCTGCTGAGTGGAGAGGTAAACTCCTCTATATTATCACTATCTGCTGAGTGGAGAGGTAATCTCCTCTATATTATCACTATCTGCTGAGTGGAGAGGTAAACTCCTCTATATTATCACTATCTGCTGAGTGGAGAGGTAATCTCCTCTATATTATCACTATCTGCTGAGTGGAGAGGTAATCTCCTCTATATTATCACTATCTGCTGAGTGGAGAGGTAATCTCCTCTATATTATCACTATCTGCTGAGTGGAGAGGTAATCTCCTCTATATTATCATTATCTGCTGAGTGGAGAGGTAATCTCCTCTATATTATCACTATCTGCTGAGTGGAGAGGTAATCTCCTCTATATTATCACTATCTGCTGAGTGGAGAGGTAATCTCCTCTATATTATCACTATCTGCTGAGCTGGAGAGGTAATCTCCTCTATATTATCACTATCTGCTGAGTGGAGAGGTAATCTCCTCTATATTATCACTATCTGCTGAGTGGAGAGGTAAACTCCTCTATATTATCACTTATCTGCTGAGTGGAGAGGTAATCTCCTCTATATTATCACTATCTGCTGAGTGGAGAGGTAATCTCCTCTATATTATCACTATCTGCTGAGCGGAGAGGTAATCTCCTCTATATTATCACTATCTGCTGAGTGGAGAGGTAAACTCCTCTATATTATCACTATCTGCTGAGTGGAGAGGTAAACTCCTCTATATTATCACTATCTGCTGAGCGGAGAGGTAATCTCCTCTATATTATCACTATCTGCTGAGTGGAGAGGTAATCTCCTCTATATTATCATTATCTGCTGAGTGGAGAGGTAAACTCCTCTATATTATCACTATCTGCTGAGTGGAGAGGTAATCTCCTCTATATTATCACTATCTGCTGAGTGGAGAGGTAATCTCCTCTATATTATCACTATCTGCTGAGCGGAGAGGTAATCTCCTCTATATTATCACTATCTGCTGAGTGGAGAGGTAATCTCCTCTATATTATCATTATCTGCTGAGTGGAGAGGTAAACTCCTCTATATTATCACTATCTGCTGAGCTGGAGAGGTAATCTCCTCTATATTATCACTATCTGCTGAGTGGTGAGGTAATCTCCTCTATATTATCATTATCTGCTGAGTGGAGAGGTAAACTCCTCTATATTATCACTATCTGCTGAGTGGAGAGGTAAACTCCTCTATATTATCACTATCTGCTGAGTGGAGAGGTAAACTCCTCTATATTATCACTATCTGCTGAGCGGAGAGGTAATCTCCTCTATATTATCACTATCTGCTGAGTGGAGAGGTAATCTCCTCTATATTATCACTATCTGCTGAGTGGAGAGGTAAACTCCTCTATATTATCACTATCTGCTGAGTGGAGAGGTAAACTCCTCTATATTATCACTATCTGCTGAGTGGAGAGGTAATCTCCTCTATATTATCATTATCTGCTGAGTGGAGAGGTAAACTCCTCTATATTATCACTATCTGCTGAGTGGAGAGGTAATCTCCTCTATATTATCACTATCTGCTGAGTGGAGAGGTAAATCTCCTCTATATTATCACTATCTGCTGAGCGGAGAGGTAATCTCCTCTATATTATCACTATCTGCTGAGTGGAGAGGTAATCTCCTCTATATTATCACTATCTGCTGAGCGGAGAGGTAATCTCCTCTATATTATCACTATCTGCTGAGTGGAGAGGTAATCTCCTTCTATATTATCATTATCTGCTGAGTGGAGAGGTAAACTCCTCTATATTATCACTATCTGCTGAGTGGAGAGGTAAACTCCTCTATATTATCACTATCTGCTGAGTGGAGAGGTAATCTCCTCTATATTATCACTATCTGCTGAGTGGAGAGGTAAACTCCTCTATATTATCATTATCTGCTGAGTGGAGAGGTAATCTCCTCTATATTATCACTATCTGCTGAGTGGAGAGGTAATCTCCTCTATATTATCACTATCTGCTGAGTGGAGAGGTAATCTCCTCTATATTATCACTATCTGCTGAGTGGAGAGGTAAACTCCTCTATATTATCACTATCTGCTGAGTGGAGAGGTAATCTCCTCTATATTATCACTATCTGCTGAGTGGAGAGGTAAACTCCTCTATATTATCACTATCTGCTGAGCTGGAGAGGTAATCTCCTCTATATTATCACTATCTGCTGAGTGGAGAGGTAATCTCCTCTATATTATCATTATCTGCTGAGTGGAGAGGTAAACTCCTCTATATTATCACTATCTGCTGAGCGGAGAGGTAATCTCCTCTATATTATCACTATCTGCTGAGTGGAGAGGTAATCTCCTCTATATTATCACTATCTGCTGAGTGGAGAGGTAATCTCCTCTATATTATCACTATCTGCTGAGTGGAGAGGTAATCTCCTCTATATTATCACTATCTGCTGAGTGGAGAGGTAATCTCCTCTATATTATCACTATCTGCTGAGCGGAGAGGTAATCTCCTCTATATTATCACTATCTGCTGAGTGGAGAGGTAAACTCCTCTATATTATCATTATCTGCTGAGTCGGAGAGGTAAACTCCTCTATATTATCACTATCTGCTGAGCTGGAGAGGTAATCTCCTCTATATTATCACTATCTGCTGAGTGGAGAGGTAATCTCCTCTATATTATCATTATCTGCTGAGTGGAGAGGTAAACTCCTCTATATTATCACTATCTGCTGAGTGGAGAGGTAATCTCCTCTATATTATCACTATCTGCTGAGTGGAGAGGTAATCTCCTCTATATTATCACTATCTGCTGAGTGGAGAGGTAATCTCCTCTATATTATCACTATCTGCTGAGTGGAGAGGTAATCTCCTCTATATTATCATTATCTGCTGAGTGGAGAGGTAAACTCCTCTATATTATCACTATCTGCTGAGTGGAGAGGTAATCTCCTCTATATTATCACTATCTGCTGAGTGGAGAGGTAATCTCCTCTATATTATCATTATCTGCTGAGTGGAGAGGTAAACTCCTCTATATTATCACTATCTGCTGAGTGGAGAGGTAATCTCCTCTATATTATCACTATCTGCTGAGTGGAGAGGTAATCTCCTCTATATTATCACTATCTGCTGAGCGGAGAGGTAATCTCCTCTATATTATCACTATCTGCTGAGTGGAGAGGTAATCTCCTCTATATTATCACTATCTGCTGAGCTGGAGAGGTAATCTCCTCTATATTATCACTATCTGCTGAGTGGAGAGGTAATCTCCTCTATATTATCATTATCTGCTGAGTGGAGAGGTAAACTCCTCTATATTATCACTATCTGCTGAAGTGGAGAGGTAAACTCCTCTATATTATCACTATCTGCTGAGTGGAGAGGTAATCTCCTCTATATTATCACTATCTGCTGAGTGGAGAGGTAAACTCCTCTATATTATCATTATCTGCTGAGTGGAGAGGTAATCTCCTCTATATTATCACTATCTGCTGAGTGGAGAGGTAATCTCCTCTATATTATCACTATCTGCTGAGTGGAGAGGTAATCTCCTCTATATTATCACTATCTGCTGAGTGGAGAGGTAAACTCCTCTATATTATCACTATCTGCTGAGTGGAGAGGTAATCTCCTCTATATTATCACTATCTGCTGAGTGGAGAGGTAAACTCCTCTATATTATCACTATCTGCTGAGTGGAGAGGTAAACTCCTCTATATTATCATTATCTGCTGAGTGGAGAGGTAATCTCCTCTATATTATCATTATCTGCTGAGTGGAGAGGTAATCTCCTCTATATTATCATTATCTGCTGAGTGGAGAGGTAATCTCCTCTATATTATCACTATCTGCTGAGCTGGAGAGGTAATCTCCTCTATATTATCACTATCTGCTGAGCGGAGAGGTAATCTCCTCTATATTATCACTATCTGCTGAGTGGAGAGGTAAACTCCTCTATATTATCACTATCTGCTGAGTGGAGAGGTTAAACTCCTCTATATTATCACTATCTGCTGAGTGGAGAGGTAATCTCCTCTATATTATCACTATCTGCTGAGTGGAGAGGTAAACTCCTCTATATTATCATTATCTGCTGAGTGGAGAGGTAAACTCCTCTATATTATCACTATCTGCTGAGTGGAGAGGTAATCTCCTCTATATTATCACTATCTGCTGAGTGGTGAGGTAATCTCCTCTATATTATCACTATCTGCTGAGTGGAGAGGTAAACTCCTCTATATTATCACTATCTGCTGAGTGGAGAGGTAAACTCCTCTATATTATCATTATCTGCTGAGTGGAGAGGTAATCTCCTCTATATTATCACTATCTGCTGAGTGGAGAGGTAAACTCCTCTATATTATCACTATCTGCTGAGTGGAGAGGTAATCTCCTCTATATTATCATTATCTGCTGAGTGGAGAGGTAAACTCCTCTATATTATCACTATCTGCTGAGTGGAGAGGTAATCTCCTCTATATTATCATTATCTGCTGAGTGGAGAGGTAATCTCCTCTATATTATCACTATCTGCTGAGTGGAGAGGTAAACTCCTCTATATTATCACTATCTGCTGAGTGGAGAGGTAAACTCCTCTATATTATCACTATCTGCTGAGTGGAGAGGTAATCTCCTCTATATTATCATTATCTGCTGAGTGGTGAGGTAATCTCCTCTATATTATCATTATCTGCTGAGTGGTGAGGTAATCTCCTCTATATTATCACTATCTGCTGAGTGGAGAGGTAATCTCCTCTATATTATCATTATCTGCTGAGTGGAGAGGTAATCTCCTCTATATTATCACTATCTGCTGAGTGGAGAGGTAATCTCCTCTATATTATCACTATCTGCTGAGTGGAGAGGTAATCTCCTCTATATTATCATTATCTGCTGAGTGGAGAGGTAAACTCCTCTATATTATCACTATCTGCTGAGTGGAGAGGTAATCTCCTCTATATTATCATTATCTGCTGAGTGGAGAGGTAATCTCCTCTATATTATCACTATCTGCTGAGTGGAGAGGTAATCTCCTCTATATTATCATTATCTGCTGAGTGGAGAGGTAATCTCCTCTATATTATCACTATCTGCTGAGCGGAGAGGTAATCTCCTCTATATTATCACTATCTGCTGAGTGGAGAGGTAAACTCCTCTATATTATCATTATCTGCTGAGTGGAGAGGTAAACTCCTCTATATTATCACTATCTGCTGAGTGGAGAGGTAAACTCCTCTATATTATCACTATCTGCTGAGCGGAGAGGTAATCTCCTCTATATTATCACTATCTGCTGAGCGGAGAGGTAAACTCCTCTATATTATCACTATCTGCTGAGCGGAGAGGTAAACTCCTCTATATTATCACTATCTGCTGAGCGGAGAGGTAAACTCCTCTATATTATCACTATCTGCTGAGCGGAGAGGTAAACTCCTCTATATTATCACTATCTGCTGAGCGGAGAGGTAAACTCCTTCTATATTATCACTATCTGCTGAGCGGAGAGGTAAACTCCTCTATATTATCATTATCTGCTGAGTGGAGAGGTAATCTCCTCTATATTATCATTATCTGCTGAGTGGAGAGGTAATCTCCTCTATATTATCACTATCTGCTGAGCGGAGAGGTAATCTCCTCTATATTATCACTATCTGCTGAGCGGAGAGGTAATCTCCTCTATATTATCACTATCTGCTGAGCGGAGAGGTAATCTCCTCTATATTATCACTATCTGCTGAGTGGAGAGGTAATCTCCTCTATATTATCATTATCTGCTGAGTGGAGAGGTAAACTCCTCTATATTATCACTATCTGCTGAGTGGAGAGGTAAACTCCTCTATATTATCACTATCTGCTGAGTGGAGAGGTAATCTCCTCTATATTATCACTATCTGCTGAGTGGTGAGGTAATCTCCTCTATATTATCACTATCTGCTGAGTGGAGAGGTAATCTCCTCTATATTATCATTATCTGCTGAGTGGAGAGGTAAACTCCTCTATATTATCACTATCTGCTGAGTGGAGAGGTAATCTCCTCTATATTATCATTATCTGCTGAGTGGTGAGGTAATCTCCTCTATATTATCACTATCTGCTGAGCGGAGAGGTAATCTCCTCTATATTATCATTATCTGCTGAGTGGAGAGGTAATCTCCTCTATATTATCATTATCTGCTGAGTGGAGAGGTAAACTCCTCTATATTATCATTATCTGCTGAGTGGTGAGGTAATCTCCTCTATATTATCACTATCTGCTGAGCGGAGAGGTAATCTCCTCTATATTATCATTATCTGCTGAGCGGAGAGGTTAATCTCCTCTATATTATCACTATCTGCTGAGTGGAGAGGTAATCTCCTCTATATTATCACTATCTGCTGAGTGGAAGAGGTAATCTCCTCTATATTATCACTATCTGCTGAGCTGGAGAGGTAATCTCCTCTATATTATCACTATCTGCTGAGCGGAGAGGTAATCTCCTCTATATTATCACTATCTGCTGAGCGGAGAGGTAATCTCCTCTATATTATCACTATCTGCTGAGTCGGAGAGGTAATCTCCTCTATATTATCACTATCTGCTGAGTCGGAGAGGTAATCTCTCTATATTATCACTATCTGCTGAGTGGAGAGGTAATCTCCTCTATATTATCACTATCTGCTGAGTGGAGAGGTAATCTCCTCTATATTATCACTATCTGCTGAGCGGAGAGGTAATCTCCTCTATATTATCACTATCTGCTGAGTGGAGAGGTAATCTCCTCTATATTATCACTATCTGCTGAGTGGAGAGGTAATCTCTTCTATATTATCACTATCTGCTGAGTGGAGAGGTAAACTCTTCTATATTATCATTATCTGCTGAGTGGAGAGGTAATCTCCTCTATATTATCATTATCTGCTGAGTGGAGAGGTAATCTCCTCTATATTATCACTATCTGCTGAGCGGAGAGGTAATCTCCTCTATATTATCACTATCTGCTGAGTGGAGAGGTAATCTCTTCTATATTATCACTATCTGCTGAGTGGAGAGGTAAACTCCTCTATATTATCATTATCTGCTGAGTGGAGAGGTAATCTCCTCTATATTATCATTATCTGCTGAGTGGAGAGGTAATCTCCTCTATATTATCACTATCTGCTGAGCGGAGAGGTAATCTCCTCTATATTATCACTATCTGCTGAGTGGAGAGGTAATCTCCTCTATATTATCACTATCTGCTGAGTGGAGAGGTAAACTCCTCTATATTATCATTATCTGCTGAGTGGAGAGGTAATCTCCTCTATATTATCATTATCTGCTGAGTGGAGAGGTAATCTCCTCTATATTATCACTATCTGCTGAGCGGAGAGGTAATCTCCTCTATATTATCACTATCTGCTGAGTGGAGAGGTAATCTCCTCTATATTATCACTATCTGCTGAGTGGAGAGGTAAACTCCTCTATATTATCACTATCTGCTGAGCTGGAGAGGTAATCTCCTCTATATTATCACTATCTGCTGAGTGGAGAGGTAATCTCCTCTATATTATCACTATCTGCTGAGTGGAGAGGTAATCTCCTCTATATTATCATTATCTGCTGAGTGGAGAGGTAATCTCCTCTATATTATCACTATCTGCTGAGTCGGAGAGGTAATCTCCTCTATATTATCACTATCTGCTGAGTGGAGAGGTAATCTCTTCTATATTATCACTATCTGCTGAGTGGAGAGGTAATCTCCTCTATATTATCACTATCTGCTGAGCGGAGAGGTAATCTCCTCTATATTATCACTATCTGCTGAGTGGAGAGGTAATCTCCTCTATATTATCATTATCTGCTGAGTGGAGAGGTAAACTCCTCTATATTATCATTATCTGCTGAGTGGAGAGGTAAACTCCTCTATATTATCATTATCTGCTGAGTGGAGAGGTAATCTCCTCTATATTATCATTATCTGCTGAGTGGAGAGGTAATCTCCTCTATATTATCACTATCTGCTGAGTGGAGAGGTAATCTCCTCTATATTATCATTATCTGCTGAGTGGAGAGGTAATCTCCTCTATATTATCATTATCTGCTGAGTGGAGAGGTAAACTCCTCTATATTATCATTATCTGCTGAGTGGAGAGGTAATCTCCTCTATATTATCATTATCTGCTGAGTGGAGAGGTAATCTCCTCTATATTATCATTATCTGCTGAGTGGAGAGGTAATCTCCTCTATATTATCATTATCTGCTGAGTGGAGAGGTAATCTCCTCTATATTATCATTATCTGCTGAGTGGAGAGGTAATCTCCTCTATATTATCATTATCTGCTGAGTGGAGAGGTAATCTCCTCTATATTATCATTATCTGCTGAGTGGAGAGGTAATCTCCTCTATATTATCATTATCTGCTGAGTGGAGAGGTAAACTCCTCTATATTATCATTATCTGCTGAGTGGAGAGGTAATCTCCTCTATATTATCATTATCTGCTGAGTGGAGAGGTAATCTCCTCTATATTATCACTTATCTGCTGAGTGGAGAGGTAATCTCTTCTATATTATCACTATCTGCTGAGTGGAGAGGTAATCTCCTCTATATTATCATTATCTGCTGAGTGGAGAGGTAAACTCCTCTATATTATCATTATCTGCTGAGTGGAGAGGTAATCTCCTCTATATTATCATTATCTGCTGAGTGGAGAGGTAATCTCCTCTATATTATCATTATCTGCTGAGTGGAGAGGTAATCTCCTCTATATTATCATTATCTGCTGAGTGGAGAGGTAATCTCCTCTATATTATCATTATCTGCTGAGTGGAGAGGTAATCTCCTCTATATTATCACTATCTGCTGAGTGGAGAGGTAAACTCCTCTATATTATCATTATCTGCTGAGTGGAGAGGTAATCTCCTCTATATTATCATTATCTGCTGAGTGGAGAGGTAAACTCCTCTATATTATCATTATCTGCTGAGTGGAGAGGTAAACTCCTCTATATTATCACTTATCTGCTGAGTGGAGAGGTAATCTCCTCTATATTATCATTATCTGCTGAGTGGAGAGGTAATCTCCTCTATATTATCATTATCTGCTGAGTGGAGAGGTAATCTCCTCTATATTATCACTTATCTGCTGAGTGGAGAGGTAATCTCCTCTATATTATCATTATCTGCTGAGTGGAGAGGTAAACTCCTCTATATTATCATTATCTGCTGAGTGGAGAGGTAAACTCCTCTATATTATCACTATCTGCTGAGTGGAGAGGTAAACTCCTCTATATTATCACTATCTGCTGAGTGGAGAGGTAATCTCCTCTATATTATCATTATCTGCTGAGTGGAGAGGTAAACTCCTCTATATTATCATTATCTGCTGAGTGGAGAGGTAAACTCCTCTATATTATCACTATCTGCTGAGTGGAGAGGTAATCTCCTCTATATTATCACTTATCTGCTGAGTCGGAGAGGTAATCTCCTCTATATTATCATTATCTGCTGAGTGGAGAGGTAAACTCCTCTATATTATCATTATCTGCTGAGTGGAGAGGTAAACTCCTCTATATTATCATTATCTGCTGAGTGGAGAGGTAATCTCCTCTATATTATCATTATCTGCTGAGTCGGAGAGGTAAACTCCTCTATATTATCACTATCTGCTGAGCGGAGAGGTAAACTCCTCTATATTATCATTATCTGCTGAGTGGAGAGGTAATCTCCTCTATATTATCACTATCTGCTGAGTGGAGAGGTAAACTCCTCTATATTATCACTATCTGCTGAGTGGAGAGGTAATCTCCTCTATATTATCATTATCTGCTGAGTGGAGAGGTAAACTCCTCTATATTATCATTATCTGCTGAGTGGAGAGGTAATCTCCTCTATATTATCATTATCTGCTGAGTGGAGAGGTAAACTCCTCTATATTATCATTATCTGCTGAGTGGAGAGGTAAACTCCTCTATATTATCACTATCTGCTGAGCGGAGAGGTAATCTCCTCTATATTATCATTATCTGCTGAGTGGAGAGGTAATCTCCTCTATATTATCACTATCTGCTGAGTGGAGAGGTAATCTCCTCTATATTATCACTATCTGCTGAGTGGAGAGGTAAACTCCTCTATATTATCACTATCTGCTGAGTGGAGAGGTAATCTCCTCTATATTATCATTATCTGCTGAGTGGAGAGGTAAACTCCTCTATATTATCACTATCTGCTGAGCGGAGAGGTAAACTCCTCTATATTATCACTATCTGCTGAGTGGAGAGGTAAACTCCTCTATATTATCACTATCTGCTGAGTGGAGAGGTAAACTCCTCTATATTATCATTATCTGCTGAGTGGAGAGGTAAACTCCTCTATATTATCACTATCTGCTGAGCGGAGAGGTAAACTCTTCTATATTATTATTATCTGCTGAGCGGAGAGGTAAACTCCTCTATATTATCACTATCTGCTGAGCGGAGAGGTAAACTCTTCTATATTATTATTATCTGCTGAGTGGAGAGGTAAACTCCTCTATATTATCATTATCTGCTGAGTGGAGAGGTAAACTCCTCTATATTATCACTATCTGCTGAGCGGAGAGGTAAACTCTTCTATATTATTATTATCTGCTGAGCGGAGAGGTAAACTCCTCTATATTATCATTATCTGCTGAGCGGAGAGGTAAACTCCTCTATATTATCACTATCTGCTGAGTGGAGAGGTAAACTCCTCTATATTATCACTATCTGCTGAGCGGAGAGGTAAACTCCTCTATATTACCACTATCTGCTGAGCGGAGAGGTAAACTCCTCTATATTATCACTATCTGCTGAGTGGAGAGGTAAACTCCTCTATATTATCATTATCTGCTGAGTGGAGAGGTAAACTCCTCTATATTATCACTATCTGCTGAGTGGAGAGGTAATCTCTTCTATATTATCACTATCTGCTGAGTGGAGAGGTAAACTCTTCTATATTATCACTATCTGCTGAGTGGAGAGGTAAACTCTTCTATATTATCACTATCTGCTGAGCGGAGAGGTAATCTCCTCTATATTATCACTATCTGCTGAGTGGAGAGGTAAACTCCTCTATATTATCACTATCTGCTGAGCGGAGAGGTAATCTCCTCTATATTATCACTATCTGCTGAGTGGAGAGGTAAACTCCTCTATATTATCACTATCTGCTGAGTGGAGAGGTAATCTCCTCTATATTATCACTATCTGCTGAGTGGAGAGGTAATCTCTTCTATATTATCACTATCTGCTGAGTGGAGAGGTAAACTCCTCTATATTATCACTATCTGCTGAGTGGAGAGGTAAACTCCTCTATATTATCATTATCTGCTGAGCGGAGAGGTAATCTCTTCTATATTATCACTATCTGCTGAGTGGAGAGGTAAACTCTTCTATATTATCACTATCTGCTGAGCGGAGAGGTAATCTCCTCTATATTATCACTATCTGCTGAGTGGAGAGGTAATCTCTTCTATATTATCACTATCTGCTGAGTGGAGAGGTAAACTCCTCTATATTATCACTATCTGCTGAGTGGAGAGGTAAACTCCTCTATATTATCATTATCTGCTGAGCGGAGAGGTAATCTCTTCTATATTATCACTATCTGCTGAGTGGAGAGGTAATCTCCTCTATATTATCACTATCTGCTGAGCGGAGAGGTAAACTCCTCTATATTATCACTATCTGCTGAGTGGAGAGGTAAACTCCTCTATATTATCACTATCTGCTGAGTGGAGAGGTAAACTCCTCTATATTATCACTATCTGCTGAGCGGAGAGGTAAACTCCTCTATATTATCATTATCTGCTGAGCGGAGAGGTAATCTCCTCTATATTATCACTATCTGCTGAGTGGAGAGGTAAACTCTTCTATATTATCACTATCTGCTGAGCGGAGAGGTAATCTCCTCTATATTATCACTATCTGCTGAGTGGAGAGGTAATCTCTTCTATATTATCACTATCTGCTGAGTGGAGAGGTAAACTCCTCTATATTATCACTATCTGCTGAGTGGAGAGGTAAACTCCTCTATATTATCATTATCTGCTGAGCGGAGAGGTAATCTCTTCTATATTATCACTATCTGCTGAGTGGAGAGGTAATCTCCTCTATATTATCACTATCTGCTGAGCGGAGAGGTAAACTCCTCTATATTATCACTATCTGCTGAGTGGAGAGGTAAACTCCTCTATATTATCACTATCTGCTGAGTGGAGAGGTAAACTCCTCTATATTATCACTATCTGCTGAGCGGAGAGGTAAACTCCTCTATATTATCATTATCTGCTGAGTGGAGAGGTAATCTCCTCTATATTATCACTATCTGCTGAGCGGAGAGGTAAACTCCTCTATATTATCATTATCTGCTGAGTGGAGAGGTAATCTCTTCTATATTATCACTATCTGCTGAGTGGAGAGGTAAACTCCTCTATATTTCTATTATCTGCTGAGTGGAGAGGTAAACTCTTCTATATTTCTATTATCTGCTGAGTGGAGAGGTAAACTCTTCTATATTTCTAAACTTGAGAAAAATAATGTCCTCACATAGGAGTACACAGTGGTGAAGAAGACACCGGGGGGCCCGAACACCATTACAGAGTCGCCCCTGATCTCACAATTATCTGACAGTAAGGAGAAGATTCTGGAGCTGACCACCAAGATCACTGAGCTGCTGACCGGAGAGGTGACTGCTGGGAGATTATACAGTATGCACTGGAGGATTCTGGGTGATGGGAGGAGACTGCTGGGAGATTATACAGTACACACTGGAGGATTCTGGGTGATGAGAGGAGACTGCTGGGAGATTATACAGTATACACTGGAGGATTCTGGGTGATGAGAGGAGACTGCTGGGAGATTATACAGTGTACACTGGAGGATTCTGGGTGATGAGAGGAGACTGCTGGGAGATTATACAGTGTACACTGGAGGATTCTGGGTGATGAGGGGAGACTGCTGGGAGATTATACAGTGTACACTGGAGGATTCTGGGTGATGAGAGGAGACTGCTGGGAGATTATACAGTGTACACTGGAGGATTCTGGGTGATGAGAGGAGACTGCTGGGAGATTATACAGTGTACACTGGAGGATTCTGGGTGATGAGAGGAGACTGCTGGGAGATTATACAGTATGCACTGGAGGATTCTGGGTGATGAGAGGACACTGCTGGGAGATTATACAACCCCTTGCAAAAATTATCGAATCACCGGCCTTAGAGGATGTTCATTCATTTGTTTAATTTTGTAGAAATAAAGCCGATCACAGACCTGGCACAGAACTAACATCAATTCAAATGGCGTCTTTTTGACTTTAAGAAACACTAAAAGAATTCAAGAACAAAACATGTGGTAGTCAGTAATGGTTCCTTTTTATTACACCAAGCATAGGGAAAAATTTATGGAACCACCCTGTAAATTTTCATTCCCAAAACTAACACCTGCAATAAATTAGATCTGCTCTTTAGTCTGCATCTAAAAAGGAGTGATCACACCTTGGAGAGCTGTTGCACCAAGTGGTCTGACATGAATCATGGCTCCAACACGAGAGATGTCAATTGAAACAAAGAAGAGGATTATCAAACTCTTAAAAGAGGGTAAATCATCACGCAATGTTGCAAAAGATGTTGGTTGTTCACAGTCACCTGTGTCTAAAATCTGGATTAAATACAAACAACTTGGGAAGGTTGTTAAAGGCAAATATACTGGTAAACCAAGGAGACATCAAAGCGTCAAAAAAACTTAAAGCAATTTGTCTACAAAACAGGAAATGCACAACAAAACAAATGAGGAACGAATGGGAGGAAACTGTAATCGTCTGTGACCGAACTGTAAGAAACCGCCTAAAGGAAATGGGATTTACATACAGAAAAGCTAAACGAAAGCCATCATTAACACCTAAACAGAAAAAAAACAAGGTTACAATGGGCTAAGGAAAAGCAATCGTGGACTGTGGATGACTGGATGAAAGTCATATTCAGTGATGAATTGCCAATCTGCATTCGGCAAGGTGATGATGCTGGAACTTTTGTTTGGTGCCTTTCCAATGAGATTTATAAAGATGACTGCCTGAAGAGAACATCCAGATTTCCACAGTCATTGATGATATGGGGCTGCATGTCAGGTAAAGGCACTGGGGAGATGGCTGTCATTACATCTTCAATAAATGCACAAGTTTATGCTGATATTTTGGAGACTTTTCTTATCCCATCAAGTGAAAGGATGTTTGGGGATGATGAAATCATTTTCAAGATGATAATACATCCTGCCATAGAGCAAAAACTGGGCAAACATTCCTTGAAAAAAGACACATGAGGTCAATGTCATGGCCTGCAAATAGTCCGGATCTCAATCCAATTGATAATCTTTGGTGGAAGTTGAAGAAAATGGTCGATGAGAAGACTCCAACCTGCAAAGCGGATCTGGCAGCAACAATCAGAGAAAGTTGGAGCCAGATTGGTGAAGAGCGCTGTGTAACGCTCATTAAGTCCAGGCCTCAGAGACTGCAAGCCGTTAGAAAAGCCAGAGGTGGCGCCACAGAATACTAGTGATGGGTTGGAGGGTTTTTTGTTGGTTTGTTTTTCATGATTCCATAATTTTTCCCTCTGCTTGGTGTAATAAGTCACCATTACTGACTACTACATTTTTTGTTCTTGATTTCTTTTACTGTTTCTTAAAGCCAGAAAGTCGCCATCTGAATTGCCTTTAGTTCTGTGCCAGGTCTGTGATCTGCTTTATTTCTACAAAATTAAACCACTGAATGAACGTCCTCCGAGGCCGGTGATTCCATAATTTTTGCCAGGGGTTGTACAGTATACACTAGGGTGACCGGATCTCATATGGGGGGGAAAAAATGTCAGAATCTTGTTCGTCTGGACCCCACAAAACGATTCCCCTTTCCAGATAACGCAAACCTACATGAGTTGATAATTTTACATAGTTATCTAATCTATTCTAGAGCTTTTGTTAAAGTAGTTTTTGAAACGTCAGAATATAATGCTCGGCATTTGCTTACAACTTGCCGGACATATTGCTTTTGTTCTTCATCTTTTGTCAGAAGGTCGTTAGAGTCGGTTACTTCCTACCTCTTTTAATTTTTCTTTCCTAACTTTTGGATTTACAACCCTAGCGTGCTCTGATGGTTCATCTGTGCTACTGAGCAATTTATTAGCCATTAACAACTTTTCATTGTCTGTAATGGTGGGATCAAAAAACGATAATCCCACCAACTCTGCATTCAAATACCACAAATGGTTCGAAAATTTGGTCAGGGCTATTTCTGCAATGTTGTTGTCACATTCTTTATAGTCTAACAGACTATGCAAAATACCTAAATCTTAAAATACCTCAATTTGGATTTTTTCAAACTTTGAGCGACGAGCGGCACGGGTTAACTTCGTTTGATCGAGCTCAAATTTTGGCTCTCTCAATATCTGGAAAGGGGAATCGTTTTGTGGGGTCCAAACGGACAAAATTCCGACATCGATTTTTTTTGTGGTCACCCTAGTGTACACTGGAGGATTCTGGGTGATGTTGGTCTTTTTATACCATCTGCCCTTTCTCCCTACAGATGTCGGAGGACTGTGGAGGACACCAGGATGTAGTGATGGAGAATCAGAAGCTTCCTATGTTCCCCGGTAAGGAGAGGCCAGAGTATAACTGGAGGAGGATCTCTCACACATTAGCGCCCGGGTCACATCCGGGATATTCGACTTTCTTGTCCTGTTTTCAGCTTTGTTGTAAATGAAAGTGACCACACGAGACTTGGAGGGATCAGGATTATGACCCCAAAGAAGAGAGCAGCTGCCACAGACGACTCCTCTCTCCTCCTTCCTGACTGATTGTTCCGTAGTTTTGCATTTTGTTCTTTACATCACATAATAGTTTCGTGCTTGTAAATGGAACATCATCACGTTTAGAGGAGACTCTATATCTTGAGTTTCATGTTCAGTCTGATTTTGCTACTGGAGAAGACACAAGATAGAGACCATCGCTTCCATGCCGTTTCCTGCCTATGTATAGGTGGATCCTCCTGGCATTGCTGTCATGGAGGTTACTGCAATGACTGACCTTTATGTGAAGTACAGGTGTATTGTCACGGTTTGTCTCCTATAGATGGACGCAGTGTAAGAAATCCCCCGGAGAGATGTCCGCCTCCTCACCATTCCCAGAACTGTCCAGAGGAGAATGTCTCGGAGAATAATCAGGTAGTTGGCGCTATAATCTCCCCCACATACGACCATAAATCACTGATTTGTGGCTCATTTCACACTTTTCTTGTGTTTTAGGGTGAAGATCTGATTAGTATTAAGGTTGAGGTCATAGATGAAGAAGAGGAGACTGATTTCATGTCCGAGCAGCAGTGTAAGGAGGGGGATGGGATGTTCATGTCTCTTAGAGGGTCACCTACAGTTTTGCTCAAAAGTTTACATACCCTGGCAGAATTTTTGCTTTCTCTGTCTTTTTTCAGAGAATATGAATGATAACACCAAACCTTATCTCCACTCATGGTTAGTGGTTGGGTGAAGCCATTTATTGTCAGACTACTGTGTTTTCTCTTTTTAAATCATAATGAACAACCCAAAACATCCAAATGTCCCTGATAAGTTCCCATACCCTGGTGATTTTGGCCTGATAACATGCACAGAAGTTGACACAAGTGGGTTTGAATGACTACTAAAGGTAACATCCTCACCTGTGACAAATGCCAGGAAAATTGTTCAGGAAGCAAAGAAAAACCCACAAATAACATCAGCTGAATTACTGGACTCTCTGAAAACTAGCGGTGTGGCTGTTTCAAGATGCACAATAAGGAGGCAGTTTATGAAAAATGGGCTGCATGGTGGAGTGGCCATAAGAAAGTCAAATGACTGATCAAACATTCACACACCCCATTTCTTAATACCATGTAATGCCCCCTCTAACATCAATGACAGCTTGAAGTCTTTTGTGGTAGTTGTGGATGAGGTTCTTAATTTTCTCAGAGGGTAAAGCTGCCCACTCTTCTTGGCAAAAAGCCTCCAGTTACTGTAAATTCCTGGGATGTCTAGCATGGACTACACGCTTGAGATCTCCCCAGAGTGGCTCAATGATATTGAGGTCAGGAGACTGAGATGGCCACTCCAGAACCTTCACTTTGCCCTGCTGTAGCCAATGACAGGTCGACTTGGCCTTGTGTTTTGGATCGTTGTTCTTTTGGAACGTTCAAGTACGTCCCATGCGCAGCTTCTGGGCTGATGATTGCAAATTTGCCTCTAGTATTCGCTGATAATGTGCTGCATTCATCTTTCCTTCAACTTTGACCAAATTTCCTGTGCCTTTGTATCTCACACATCCCAAAAACATCAGCGATCCACCTCCGTGCTGTACAGTAGAAATTGTGTTCCTCAAATGTAACATTTATGGTTTTGGACAAAAAGGTTAATTTTGGTCTCATCACTCCAAATCACCTTGTTCCAGAAGTTTTGAGGCTTGTCTCTGTGCTGTTTTGCATATTGTAGGCGAGATACTTTGTGGCATTTGCGCAGTAATGGCTTTCTTCTGGCGACTCGACCATGCAGCCCATTTTTCTTCAAGGGCCTTCTTATTGTGCGTCTTGAAACAGCCACACCGCTAGTTTTCCCTTCACCCATGATAGCACTTCTGAGAGAGGGATCTGCCCAGCCAGGACAGGAAACCTACTGAAATAAAAGGGTGGTACCTCTCCCCATCTTCAGTTGGGTTTCCTGTCCTGATGGGGACGCACATGCTGAAATCTGAGGCTGGTTGAAGTACCGGTGGAAAAGATAGGAAGGGGATTTTATTCCCACCTCTTTTTGATACAGAAACCGGACGATTCTTTAAGGACTATCGTCAACCTGAGGAAGCTCAGCCGAAGGGTTGTGAATTATTCCTTCAAAATGGAGTCAGTGAACACGGCTAAAAAGCTATTGTTCTAGGATTGCTTCATGGCAGTCATAGACCTAAAAGATGCCTACTACCACATCCCAATCCATTGGGACCATGAAAAGTTCCTGAAGGTGGCTCTGTATGTCCAGGGAGAGGTCAGGCACTATCAATATGCAGCCTTCCCATTCGGTCTGTCAGTGGCCCCGAGGGTGTTTACCAAGGTTATATCGGAGGTGATGGCCTACCTTCGTTCTCGGACATCATTATCAATCCCGTACTTGGACGACTTCTTTATAATCGGGAGCCCGGAAAATCACTATGTAGAACAGGTGAGGGATGTGGCCCTGGCCCTAGAGGCGCTAGGCTAGGTGATAAATACCCTCAAATCAAAGCTAAGACTGGAAAAGATACAATCCTTCCTGGTGTTGATTCTGGACTCCAAGCGCCAGGTCTGTCTCCTATCAGAGAACAAGATAGCCAAAATAATGGACCTGGTACTGTCAGCAATAGAGTTGAGCGACTTTTGGTTTTTTAGGGTCGCGTTTCGTTTCGTGAAACCCGACTTTTCCAAAAGTCGGGTCGAGCAAGATCGTCCGATTATAGGGAAAAGTCGGGGTCGTCCCGAAACACGAAACCCAATGTAAGTCAATTGGGAATAAAAGTCGGCAGTGAGAGGAGGACAGGAAACACACCTACAGTGCCCATTTGAATGCCAAAAGCATCAATTCCTCTTACTTAAGCTGGTCAACCTTAATTAACTTCATAATACAAGTTACGTACTGAAAAATGGGGGTTATTTGGCTAAAGTTGTGGGGGGGGAGGGCTGGCTCCAGGTTTTCATGTGCCCTGGGCGAAAGAGCGCCCCTTTAACACATACCACAACTCATCATGCTCCGATACGGCAGAGAAATAGCGGTATAGTACAATGAAAAATACCTCACTTTTTACATCTCATGACGAGGCCCATCTATTTCTCCATACAGAATCATTGGTCCCATATAATGTTTGAAACAGTATATGATGAGCTCCACATAATGCTACAGTATATGTTGGTCCCCATGGATGAAGCTCCACTGTCTTATGGGCCCAAATAATGCTCCAAACATAATGGGCCCCATTTCTAATGCTCTAGTGTATAATGGGCCCTGTAAATGCTGCTCCAGTGTCTGATGTCCACCTTTGGAATGTTCCAGTGTATGGTGGGCCCCATCTATCATTCTCCAGAGTATAGTGCTCCCCAAAAATTGCTGTCCCAACATTGAAAACAATCAAATAAGTCTCCTCGCTAGGGAATCCCTGTACTTGTCTGGACAGGTGCTGTAGCTTGCTTAACAGCTCGCCAGCCGTTCTCACGCCCAGTATGGATTACACGTGATTGCACAAAGGTTAGAAAGGGTACCGTATCCCCGGATAACATGTATGGATAGCGTACACATTCAAAATATATGTCTCAGGAGGCAGGCTCAGACGGTGTTAGGCCCAGTATGGATTGCACGTGATTGCACAAAGGTTAGAAAGGGTACCGTATCCCTGGATAACATGTATGGATAGCGTACACATTCAAAATATATGTCTATACAGCAGGAGGCAGGCTCAGACGGTGTTAGGCCCAGTATGGATTGCACGTGATTGCACAAAGGTTAGAAAGGGTACCGTATCCCTGGATAACATGTATGGATAGCGTACACATTCAAAATATGTCTCAGGAGGCAGGCTCAGACGGTGTTAGGCCCAGTATGGATTGCACGTGATTGCACAAAGGTTAGAAAGGATACCGTATCCCCGGATAACATGTATGGATAGCGTACACATTCAAAATATATGTCTCAGGAGGCAGGCTCAGACGGTGTTAGGCCCTGTATGGATTGCACGTGATTGCACAAAGGTTAGAAAGGGTACCGTATCCCCGGATAACATGTATGGATAGCGTACACATTCAAAATATATGTCTATACATCAGGAGGCAGGCTCAGACGGTGTCAGGCACAGTATGGATTTGACGGCCCAGATTACACAGCGGAGGAGCAGGGAGAGGTAAAGATTGCAAATACTGGGGCCCTGCCCAAGCAAGGGGGGCCCACTCATGGGCGTCGGTACTGGCACTGGGCCCCTCATAGTACAGCGGTGTGTCTGACGGCGGGTGTGCACCACCACCGTCAGAGACACTTGATTGCACTATGAGGGACCCTGTGCCAGTGCCCGCGCCCAAGAGTCGGCCTACCCACCTGTCCAGGGCAACGGCACTCGCACGGTGTCCTGCGCTAGGTGGTGACCCCGGCCATGGGGGGGGGGGGGGGGGCAGCACAGTTAGGGAGTTTTAGAAAGTGGCATATGTTGATGTTGGACATTCAACTGATGCAAAAGGCGAAATAGGTGAAGTACCAGGAAGAGGTGGACCAAAGCAAGCCATTTTTCTGTCACCCTATGTGTCATCAGGGGAAGGTGGGACAAAATCCTTGGAAACCCATGCATGGTTCATTTTAATGAAGGTTAGATCATCCACATTTTGGGTTGACAGACGGGTCCTTTTTTCTGTCAGGATTGATCCAGCTGCACTGAAGACTCTTTCCGATAGCACACTTGCAGCTGGGCAAGCGAGCTCCTGTAAGGCATATTGTGCCAATTCAGGCCAGGTGTCCAGTTTAGCGGCCCAATAGTCAAAGGGGAATGACCTGTGTGGGAGAACATCGATATGGGAGGAAAAGTAGTTTGTAACCATAGTTGACAACTGCTGTCTCCTGTCACTTTCCATCGATGCAGTATTACCAGTTGTGTGAGCGGTATTTGAAAAATCAGTCCACAACATTGTCATGAAACCCCTGTCTCCAACGCCACTTCTGCTGTGTGCACCACGAACACCTCTGCCAAGCTGCCCCCGGCCCGTACGGCTCGTGTGAGAACCATCACCGCTGCTGTGTGCTGGGAATGCCTCAAGCAACCGATTTACCAGAGTTGCTTGTTTATTAGCCAATATTAGGTCAAGGTTCTCCTGTGGCATGATGTTTTGTAATTTGCCTTTATAGCGTGGATCCAGGATGCTGGCCAACCAGTAGTCGTCATCGTTCATCATTTTGGCAATGCGGGGGTCCCTTTTTAGGATCCGCAAGGCATAATCTGACATGTGGGCCAATGTTCCCGGTGTCAATGATGCACTGCGAATGCTGGGTGGAGGAGCACTTTCTGGCAAATCCACATCCCTCCAGTCACGCACAAACCCTGTACCAGACCTTGCCACGCCAACATTTTCACTTGCCCCACGAGATGCATCCTCCTCCCCTAAGTAATCATCACCATCATCATCCTCCTCCTCCTCCTCTTCTTCCTCCACCTCGTCCAGGAGATGTCCCTGAGCAGACAATGGCTGAATGTCATCAAGGATTCCCTCCTCCTCTTCCTCCTCATCAACATTGGCTGCAGACGCCTGCTCCTTAAGGTGCGTCAAAGTTTGCATGAGCAGACGCATAAGTGGGATGCTCATGCTTATGGCGTCGTCTGCGCTTACCAGCCGTGTGCATTCCTCAAAACACTGAAGGACTTTACAGAGGTCTTTCAGCTTCGACCACTGCACACCGGTCAACTCCATGTCTGCTCTCAAAGTGCCTGGCCGTGTATCCTCCCACAAATGCATTATGGCCTGCCTCTGCTCGCACAGCCGCTCCACCATGTGCAGGGTGGAGTTCCACCTTGTTGCAATGTCGATAATGAGGCGGTGGTTGGGAAGGTGGAGCAATCGCTGCAGCTTCTGCATACGAACGGAGTGTACAGGCGACCGGCGGATGTGCGCGCACAGTCTTCGCACCTTCTGGAGCAGGGCTGTTAACTCCAGATAATTTTTGAGGAAGCACTGCACCACCAGGTTCAAGGTGTGAGCCAAGCAAGGTATGTGGCTGAGTTTTGAAAGGGCTGTGGCTGCCACAAAATTACGGCCGTTATCACTAACTACCTTGCCTGCCTCAAGATGTACACTGCCCAGCCATGACTCAGTTTGTCGCTTCAAGTACTCGGCCAGCACCTCGGCGGTGTCTGTTGCCCAAACACATCATCTGCAACACAGCCTGCTGACGCTTTCCACTAGCTGCTCGATAGGGGGACACATCGTGTGCAACAGTGGCAGCTGCAGATGGAGTGCTCGTACGACTGCGCTCTGTGGACGAGCTTTCGCTTCTGGAGGAGGAGGATCGAACGCCTACAGCCAACTGTTTCCTATACCGTGGGCTAGGCAGCACTGTCCCACCACCGCTCTCCCCTGTGGACCCTGCATCCACCACATTAACCCAGTGCGCAGTGATGGACACGTAACGGCCCTGGCCATGCCGACTGGACCATGCATCAGTTGTGAGGTGCACCTTTCCGCTCACTGACTGCTTGAGTGCATGGACAATGCGGTCTTTCACATGATGGTGGAGGGCTGGGATGGCTTTTCTAGAGAAGCGGCGACTGGGTAGGTCATAGCGTGGTACTGCATAGGCCATGAGTTCGCGGAAAGCTGTGCTTTCCACCAACCGAAAGGGCATCATCTCAAACGAGATTAGTTTGGCAATGTGGGCGTCCAAACCCAGTGTACGCGGATGAGAGACTGAGTACTTTCTTGACCTACTCATAGTGTCTGGGAGGGTTAGCTGGACTTGAGAGCTGCATATGGTGGAAGTAGCAGTGGACAGGGCGGACTGAGAGAGGGTTGATGATGTTGATGGAGTTGGTGTTCTTTTTGATGGCCTAGAATCAGTCTTTCGTTGATATAACAGTGGGATTCCCTGACTGCTGTGGCCTTGCAACGACACCTCAACATTTGCTGCTGTGCTAGCCGGTGAGCTTACAGTGGGGGAAACAATGTAGCGTTGCTGACTACCTTCGTTGTGATCAGTTGCACATGTGGCACTTGAGGTTTGGTGTTGTGTCCACGCTTGCAAGTGCATGCTGGTTAAATGTCTAAGCATGCAACTGGTATTCAAATTTTTCAGATTTTTCCCTCGGCTAAAGGTCTTTGCGCACTTCTTACAGATAACCTTGGCCTGATCATGAGGATTTTGTTCAAAAAAGTGCCACACTGCACTCTTCCTACTTTGGCAGACATTTTGCGGCCTAGCACGCTGTGATCTTTTGACCCTCTGGACAAGCTGTCCAGCAACTCTTTTGATGTTTGGAACCTGTCTTTGGAGTGCTCCGGGCCTGCCAGATAACAGCTGTTGCGATGTCGATGTCTGCTGTGGATGCTCCTCATCTGAGCTATTGGAAGCAGCACCCTCTTCCCCCAATGGATGCCAATCTGGGTCAACAACTGGGTCATCCATCACCTCCTCTTCTATGTCATGTGCACCTTCCTCTGTGTCACCGTGTATGGTGGTATAGTGTGCGGGAAGGGGCACCTGAGTCTCATCAGGGTCAGAATCTGGCTCTGTACACTGCGAGGACAATGTAGTGCTCTGAGTGAATGTACCAGCAGAATCATCTATCAGCGGCTGTGCATCAGTGCACTCCATGTCAGATTCATCTTGGCCTGGGTAATTCACCATTTGACTTGATAATCCAGGCATGGTATGTGAAAACCGCTCCATGGAGTAATCAGTAGTATGGCCTGCGTCATCCTTCAATCTTGGTTGGGGTGAAGGACACAAGGAAAGGTGTGGTTCATGAACATGAGCCTCCAATGACGACTCAGTGCTTTTACTTTTTACAACTGAAGAAGAGGAGGCGATAGAGCTGGAGGCTGAGTCAGCAATGTAAGACAAAACTTTTTCCTGATGCTCTGGCTTTAAAAGCGGTTTGCCAACTCCTAGAAAACTAAGCGTTCGAGGCCTTATGTAGGCAGACGATGACGCAGGCTCAACACCTCCTGCATTCGGTCCTATTTTGCTCTTGCCACTACCATCAGATCCACCACCAACACCATCATTACCAGCTGCCAACCCCCGCCCAATTCCACGGCCTCTTCCACCAGCCTTCCTCATTTTTGGTAGAAATGTAGACAAAATCCAACAAACTATATAGTAATGTAAAACAAGGTACAAGGTGTCTATAGGACAGGGGAGATTTTGAATTTCTGCAGACACTTGTGGACACTGGACACTTTTGGATTGTGTGAGGCCCACTGATATCTGAGCGCTTTGTCACAGGCTCGATGGCACAGCTGTGACCAAAGTGACTAGAGGATAAGGGAGATTTTGAATTTCTGCACACACTTTTGGACACTGGACACTTTTGGATTGTGTGAGGCCCACTGATATCTGAGCGCTATGTGACAGGCTCGATGGCACAGCTGTGACCAAAGTGACTAGAGGATAAGGGAGATTTTGAATCTCTGCACACACTTCTGGACACTGGACACTTTTGGATTGTGTGAGGCCCACTGATATCTGAGCGCAATGTCACAGGCTCGATGGCACAGCTGTGACAAAAGTGACTAGAGGTTAAGGGAGATTGGATTGCTTTTAAAAAAGCAGTTTGCGGAGCAGTGGGTAAACAGCAATGCAGGAATGTCAGGAAGCCTTAGAAGGCAGCCCAACAACCAACACCACTGATACACCACTATATAGCCTCCCCTTGCACTGCACACACAGTGACTGGTGTGTTGTGCAGGCCAAATCGCTAGCAGCAGAAGCAGTTTTTTTGTCTTCTTCCCTGCCTAACGCTCTCCCTACAGAATCAGCAACCTCTCCCTATACTGAGATCGGCAGAAGTAAGATGGCGGTCAGCGTGCACGCCCTTTTATACCCCCTGTGACGCCCACCAAAGCAAGCCAATCACTTGCATGCCCTTCTGAAAGATGGTGGTGACCCCTGCCTATGTCATCACGTTGCCCACAGTGTCCGTGGATCCTGATTGGCTGAAAAATAGCGCAAAACAAACTTTTGAAACGCGACTTTGGCGCGTAAGTCGCCGACCTCGTGGCCGACCTCATCCTAGGGTCGGGTTTCGTTTCATGAAACCCGACGTTGCCAAAAGTCGGCGACTTTTGAATTTTTTCGACCCGTTTCACTCAACTCTAGTCAGCAATACAGCAGCCTATAATGACATTGAGGAAGGCGATATCCTTGCTAGGAACCCTTACATCCTGTATACCGGCAGTGGGCACGATTTCACCTAAGGCAGCTGCAGTGGGAGGTCCTGTCGGCACAGAGGTCGTTAAAAGGACATTTAGAGGGAAAGGTACATCTTTCCTTATCTGTAAGAGAATCCCTTGCCTGGTGGACAGAAAGAGAGCATTTGGCGTCAGAAGTCCAGTGGTTGAGGCCGGTATTACGACGGACCAGAGCAATACTGGATGGGGAGCACATCTGAGAACCTACTTAGTGCAGGGAACCTGGTCTTCCATGGAAAGAGCCTTAAGACACTTTCTCCTCTTCCTTTCGGGGTCGCCATGCCCGGGTCATGCAAGAAATTGAGATAGGGAGAGAATGGTCTCTAAATCCTCGAGTTTCCAGCAAATGGGGCAGGCCGGGGATAGACCTGTTTGCCACCTCACACAACAGGAAAGTGAGGAACTTTTATTCATTAACCCCAAGGGAGAATCCATTTGCGGTAGATGCCCTTCAGATACCTTGGAAATTCAGTATGGCCTACGTATTTTCCCGTTAACGATTATTCCAGCGGTCGTCAGAAAGATCAGAGAGGATCAGGTGAGAGTGATTCTCATTGCTCCATTTTGGCCGAGGAGACCGTGGTTCTCCTTTCTAATGTGGATATCCGTTACCGATCCATGGATTCTACCAGAGATCCTGTACCTGTTTTCCAGGGACCAGTGTGCCACTAAAGTGTAGGGCTTCCATCTGGCAGCATGGAATTTGAGAGGGCGTTACTGAGTCGGCAGGGATTCTCACCAGTGCTAGTCGCCACCCTTTTGATTAGTAGAAAGCCAATTACATCAAGGATCTATGGTAGAACATGGAAGAAATTCCTGGAGGATCTCTCCAATATAATAGAAATTCTAAGCCCAGAAAGCAGCGCCCTCCGCAACGATCCTGTCTTCAATGGCATATGCACGCATAGATTTACAAATAAGCACGCCATAAGCAATAGTGAATAGATGGTAAAACATGAGAAGCACACGGCTCATAGCTAGGGCCGCTTATGAGAAATAATGTGTATATACTGCCAGTGTTATATAGATACATCTGTACCACAGAAATCTAACATCAGTAGTTTATAAATAACATTATCTGGAACGAGGTCCCGCTCAATAACTATGGCCATAGATGCCCTCAGCAATGACCCTGTGTTAATTGACAAGCATATGCCATAGCAGTTACAAATTAATGCACACTAATGCGACAATATAACCCATCACCCCAGTCACACCGTCAGGTCTGTCCGACGCGTGTCGCTGTCCCCACGACAGCTTTGTCAGGGAAGTAGTCTCTAAGTGTGCTCAGTCCCTAATAATAATAATAATAATAATAATAATAATAATAATCATCTTTACATAGCGCCAACATATTCCGCAGCGCTTTACAGTTTAACAGTTCCAAACACAAGTCATAAGTAACAACGTTAACAATACAATAATTAAAGCACAATAAGCCGCCCCTGCTGGTGAGAGCTTACACTCTACAGTGAGGTGGGGGAGATACAGAGTACAGGGGTGTATATACAATGGTGTATTTACAATGAAGGTCCGGCCATCTTGAGGGAGTGAAGGATGGATGGAGATAGTGAATGGGCTACACACGCACACCTACACAGAGAATGACTGATTAGTGAACGTGATAAGCCGCTCTGAACAAATGTGTTTTGAGGGAGCGCCTAAGACTATGCAAATTGTGGTTAGTCCTAATTTCTTGGGGTAGAGCATTCCAGAGGATTGGCGCAGCACGGGAGAAGTCTTGGAGTTGGGAGTTGGAGGTGCGGATTAGTGCAGAGGTTAGTCGAAAGTCGTTTGCAGAGCGCAGCAATTGGCTAGGCCGATAGACAGAAATGAGGGAGGAGATGTAGGGGTGTGTCGCACCGTGGAGAGCTTTGTGGGTGAGAACAAGTACTTTGAATTGGACCCTATAATGAATGGGCAGCCAATGTAAGGACTGGCGAAGAGCGGACGCGTCCGAGTACCGATTAGCTAGATGGACGATCCTGGCCGCTGCGGCATTTATATCTTGCGAGTGCACTTGCTAATTCTCCGAGTCACGCCGACACCTGTGTGCGGCGTCTCCCCGGCATTTCTAATCTAAGTGAAAGCAAAACTGCAGGGATCAGCCTGGGCATGTGCTGAATGCCGTTCACCCAGTCTAGAGATGGCGCTGATGCGCTCCACTGACAGGAAACCGATCAGACTCCTGAGATCAGACTGCGCATATATCAGATGCAATTCACTTCATCAAGAAGTAGCGCTGGGAGAAAGTAGTAGTCATATACTGCGCTCCACACGTAACAGGAGACGGCCGCCTCTCTGTCCGGGATAGCACTCCTGCTCTCTAGATCAGGGGAGTAAGTGCATCCATGAGGAAGGGGGTAGTAGGTGAACACTTCACACTTCTCGCAACTGAACCATTACAGGAGCCTAAGATCTCAGTCCAGATTAGGTTCCCCCCCAGCTCCTCGTTTCTCTACAAGTTCTTTCTACAGTTGTTACGTCACCAATATGTTGCAGCTCAATCACAGACAGAGATGAAACTGCAACGGGGAGGAAACAGAAAAGCGGTTTATTTAGTCTCGAGATGGCACTAATGCCCTCCGCTACGAGGAGATGAGAGCTGTAAAATCTATGCTATAATGCGGACATGTTAGCCTAAGGGGTCAATAACCCTTTGCACAAAGATACTAAGATCCACCCTTTACTGCCCACTTTGCACAAACTTCTTGCGATAATTCTAACACCAATATGTTACCGATCGCTTCCAAACTAAAGATGACAAATTGGCTGATTCCTACGGACTGTGTCTGCAAGGCTATAGAACGCCATATATATTTGGTGCCATCTAACTTATTGTTTCACCCCTTTGATGACATTATAACACTAGTGGGTAATATACTCCTAAATGGGAAGCATTAATTATTGATCAGTGACTAACATTTGCTGTCTTTGTTCTCAAATGTGTTATATACAAAATATAGATAAAAATAATAATAAACTACAAATGCCAATTATTCCATGGAAATGGCGATAACACCAGTCACAAAAGTATATTTAGCCATTTTATATATTTTTTTTTTTTTCCCATTTTTTCCCTTTGTCCAATATATATGCACACCATGGATGAATTAGTTACTATGCCTGCCATAATCGTGCTTACACATCATACTTCCATTTCTATAGACCATAAGGAGATCTCCCTTTCCCCTACACTTATAAAGAGACCCCTGGACTTCCCACCTTATCCCATTAGGAACCCCGTGAAGCAAAGCTCTTCATTCATGCCATTGGGTCTGACTGGATTAAGCTTACAAATCCACCTCGATTCTAGCCTTAGCAATTCGCCTAGCCGGTCTGTTTTCCTGATATTTGTCTTGACTTTTTGTAGGCCCACTACATGTAGCCCATGGATCTTGCCATTGTGGCAGTCCAAGAAATGCTGTGCCACAGAAGACAAAGTCTTCCCTTTTGCCAAATCCGTCTTAGCCAGATTTATATTAGACGTATATTTTTGTATACGCTTCCGTAACTCTTGTGAGGTCTGTCCTATATTCACCAAAGGACAAGAACAAATCGGAGCATACACCACATTTTGCGTTTTACAATTGATATAATCGCTCAGCTTATAAGGCTGGCGATCTTGTGGATTGGTGAATGAATCTGTCCGATTCATGAACGCACAGATATTACATTCCCCACAGGGATATGAACCCCGTAGCCGGATTCCCCCCTGAGTCCTCACTGTCGGTCGAACAAAATGGCTATTCATCAAAGAGTCACCCAGATTAGGTGCTCTATGTGCCGTAAGCATTGGCCTTTCTGATAAAAACTTCTTCACCAGCAAGCTAGACAAATACAAGAAATTAAAACTAATAAACTTTATTCTAAATAGATTAAAAAAAGGACTTAGTCCATTTTAAAAAATGCACATGTACAAAAACACAAACATAAAACCGCTGAATGCGGTAAGACCAAACTTCAGAAACTTTCCGGTTTACTCTTAGTGTCGTAGTCCAAATAGTACATAGGCACTCCTTCAGAGTATCCGCTTAGTATAAATTTGTTTGGGACCAGCACTCTCTTATAGTGCCATAAATTGTCTATATTAAATCCATTGCTTTTGAATCGATGTGTTACTACTGTGTTACATCTATCATTCACACTCACAATGATTTTTGACAATTTTTACAACAACAGCCTATACTATACACAATGGCATGGCACACAATCTGAGCTTCTTCAACTAAGGTGTGAACCTATACATTGCTCTAGTTATGCAGTTCACCACCTCCACAGACTTCTTTTAGAAAAAATAACGTATATCATGGAGAGATCTCACCCAGATATTTTTCAGTAATGGGTTCCTCCATGTGACGCTCCCTTCTCCCTACGCGTTTCACCGTCCAGATCATCAGGGGAGTCTCTGGGTCAAACCTAATGCCTTCATAGAAAGAGTGCCATCACAGGGCTGTAACACAGTAGTAACACATCGATTCAAAAGCAATGGATTTAATATAGACAATTTATGGCACTATAAGAGAGTGCTGGTCCCAAACAAATTTATACTAAGCGGATACTCTGAAGGAGTGCCTATGTAATATTTGGACTACGACACTAAGAGTAAACCGGAAAGTTTCTGAAGTTTGGTCTTACCGCATTCAGCGGTTTTATGTTTGTGTTTTTTTACATGTGCATTTTTTAAAATGGACTAAGTCCTTTTTTTAATCTATTTAGAATAAAGTTTATTAGTTTTAATTTCTTGTATTTGTCTAGCTTGCTGGTGAAGATATTATTTCTAGCTAGTAGATCACTTGCTGAAAACCTTTCTGATAAAAACTCTGTAATCCTCACATCTGTTTTCAAGATTTGCCAATGTTTTAGGAACAGACCCCGTACCCTCTCCCACAGATTGTGGTACGTGGTAATGAATCTAATCCCCATATCTGTATACGCGGGCTAGGTTTAAGAAGCTCTTCACGTGTTGTTGACATTGTCTTCAAAAATGCCTTAAGGGCCTGTCACACTAAGCAATATCGCTAGCAATATCGCTATGACGTCACTGGTTTTTGTGATGTTATAGCGATATTGCTAGCGATATCGCTATGTGTGATACTTGCCTCTGACCGCTCCCCCGCTGGTTATCGCTGATCGCGCGAGAACGTCCTGGACTGTTTCTCGTCGTCGGCTTCCTGCTGGGCTTCCTGCTGTGACGACAAGCAACGTGTGGACGCGGGCGGGCGGACGTCAGGATCGCCGCGTCTGACAGGTAAGTAGCGACCCCCGACCGCTGCTATGTCGCTGGTGAGATCTGCCTGTGTGGCAGCTCACTAGTGACCACTTAGCGATGTACCAGCGATCCTGACCGCGTCATATCGCTGGTCGGGATCGCTGGTGCATCGCGAAGTGTGACAGTACCTTTAGAAATGACTGATTTAGGATACCCTCTGTTTCTCAATCGTTTTGTTAGTTCTCTGCTTTGGTTCTGAAAGTCTTGTACTTTAGTATAGTTCTGACGCAGTCTGGCAAACTGTCCATATGGCAACCCCCGTTTTAAATGGTCTGGGTGAAAACTCCGGTAATCTAATAATCCATTGGTGGCTGTCTTCTTTCGAAACAATTCTGTACATAATTGGACACCTTCAAGAGAGAGCCTCAAATCCAAAAATTCTGCGACAGAGGAGGAAATAGAATGAGTCAAATGAATATTGAAAACATTCTTATTTAACCCTAGAATGAATTCCTTACATCTCTCCTCTGTCCCCGTCCAAATAAAAAGGACGTCATCTATGAAACGAAACCATGCAAAAACAAAATCCTGAAATTCCTGAGATGGGTACACGTGCTCCGCCTCCCACCAACTCAAAAACAGATTGGCAAAAGACGGAGCACACCGTGCACCCATAGCTGTGCCTGATGTTTGGCGAAAAAACGTTAAATCAAAAATAAAATAATTGTGTCAACACAAAATTAAGTAAACCAAGAAGAAACTGATTGTCGTTGATCACAATTTGGCTGACGGTCCAAAAAATATTGTACCGCCGCCAGACCATGTTGGTGTGCTATACTTGTATACAGTGACTCAACATCGATTACAACCAGCGGAGCCTTCTCAGGTATCTATGCATGGTTTCCAATTTGTGAATGAGATCTAAAGAGTCTCTCAAAAAAGATGGTAGTGTAAGCACCAACGGCTGTAAAACAAAATCCAAATACATGCATGCTCTCTCTCCAAGGCCACCAATACCCGCCACATTCGGTCTCCCAGGCGGACATGTCATATCCTTTGTGGACTTTTGGTGTCAAATAAAAAGTAGGGATTACCGTTTTTTTTCACGAAGATGTACTCTTTTTTTTTCTTGTTTACTAATGATGCCCTCATCAAGGGCACCCAATAGTAGCCGTTCCAACTTACCATGAAATATCTCCGTTGGGTCAGAGGGCAGTCTGACATAGTTTTTCAGATTGTTTAGCTGTCTATTAGCCTCTTTGATATATAAATCTGTAGGCCACAGCACTGTTACCCCCTTTGTCAGCCATTTTAATAACAAATGAGGTATTATTCTTTAAACTCACAACTGCCCTTCTGTCCGCAACAGACAGATTTTGTCCTTGAAAAGTATTAGAAGGAAGGCACTGTATTTTCTTCATAGCACCCTAAGGTGTGTTCTTTTCTCCAAAAGTCTCTCAGGTGTGTAGTCATGGATGAAGGGAAAACACCAAGATTACTTACTGATAGCAGTTTTTTCCGGAACCCATGACAGCAGCCGTATATGTCCCCCCTTCTCACCTCTTTTGATATGATGTGGTGTTGGTTACCCATGTAACTTAACCGGAGGTTCGCTCATGCTCTGTAACCCAACTGAAGTGGGGGGAGAGGTGCTGCCCTTTTATTTCAGTAGGTTTCCTGTCCTGGCTGGCGGATCCCTGTCTGGTGTGCTGTCATGGGTTACGGAAAAAACGGCTACCAGTAAGTAGCCTTGGTGTTTTCAGAGACTTCAGTGATCCAGCTGATGTTATTTGTGGGTTTTTCTTTGCAACCCGAACAATTTTCCTGGCATTTGTCACAGGACACAGGTGAGGATGTTACCTTTAGTAGCCAGTCAAATCCATTTGTGTCAGCTTCTTTGCATGTTATCAGGCCAAAATCACCAGGGGATGTCAACTTTTGATCAGGGTCATTTGGATGTTTTGGGTTGTCATTATGATTTAAAAAGAGAAAACCTAGTAGTCTGACAATAAATGGCTTCACCCAACCACTAACCATGAGTGGAGAAAAAGTTCTTGTTTTATCATTCATATTCTCTGACAAAAGGCCAAGAAAGCAAAAATTCTGCCGGGGTATGTAAACTTTTGAGCACAACTGTAAATACTACTCCTATTCCATGTTACAATCTCTTGTCCGGCTGTTTCCTACAGATGGACTCCGTATAAGAAATCCCCCGGAGAGATGTCCGGCTCCTCCGTATTCCCAGGACTGTCCGGAGAGTGGCCAGGTAGATGAAGCTGGGCCTCCACCTCATCTATATGGGACCACGCTCAGAGATTTGGGGTCTTCTGGTGATATCTGCTGTATTGTACTGAGCTGTTATATATGTGACATCAGGGCGGAGATCTGACCATCATTAAAGTGGAGTATGATGAAGACCAAATGATGGGCTATCAGCCGTGTAAGGGCGATGTGAAGGAGGAGAGTCCAGGAGATGATGTTGCAGGTATGTTATAATGTGGTCACTGGGGTCTTCTAGTGACGCTGCACCTTACAGCTACGTGACATTAACACATTCGATAATAGTGATGGACTGAGATGTGTAGGTTAACATCTATCTCTTGTGCTCAGTGTATTCCGTGTCACGGGTTTACCTCAACAGAGAGGAGCCAGAAGACCTCAGCACCTGATTTCTTCTACTCCTGCACTGATTAGAAGCACTTCACCTTCATATTAAAAGGTGTAAGTTTCTTTTAGCAGTTCAGGGGTTAATCTGCTCAGTTGAGAGCTGGAAGCTTTCCTACATTAATGCTCTCTGCTGTTCACTGTTGGCCACTCCCATCTCCTATATAATCTGGGCCATGGCTTGCACTCATTGCCAGAGGTACAGTTAGGTCCATATATATTTGGACAGACAACATTTTTCTAATTTTGGTTCTAGACATTACCACAATGAATTTTAAACAAAACAATTCAGATGCAGTTGAAGATCAGACTTTCAGCTTTCATTTGAGGGCCTCCACATTAACATTGGATGAATGGTTTAGGAGTTTCAGCTCCTTAACATGTGCCACCCTGTTTTTAAAGGGGCCAAAAGTAATTGGACAGATTAAATAAAGCTCAATTGGGCTGAGATCCGGTGACTGACTTGGCCATTCAAGAATATTCCACTTCTTTGCTTTAATAAACTCCTGGGTGGCTTTGGCTTTATGTTTTGGGTCATTGTCCATCTGTAGTATGAAACGACGACCAATCAGTCTGGCGGCATTTGGCTGGATCTGAGCACACAGTATGGCTCTGAACACCTCAGAATTCATTCGGCTGCTTCTGTCCTGTGTCACATCATCAATAAACACTAGTGACCCAGTGCCACTGGCGGCCATGCATGCCCAAGCCATCACACTGCCTCCGCTGTGTTTTACAGATGATGTGGTATGCTTTGGATCATGAGCTGGACCACGCCTTCGCCATACTTTTCTCTTTCCATCATTCTGGTAGAGGTTGATCTTGGTTTCATCTGTCCAAAGAATGTTCTTCCAGAACTGTGCTGGCTTTTTTAGATGTTTTTTTAGCAAAGTCCAGTCTAGCCTTTTTATTCTTGATGCTTATGAGTGGCTTGCACCGTGCAGTGAACCCTCTGTATTTACTTTCATGCAGTCTTCTCTTTATGATAGATTTGGATATTGATACGCCTGCCTCCTGCCGCATTTGCCTTTTTTGCTGCTGCATCACACTGTTGACTCATATTCAGTCTGTGATCTATTAGTATACCCAAGTCTTTTTCACACGTGCTGTTGCTTAGGCCTATTCCTCCCATTCTGTATATGCTTTTTTCATTTTTATTGCCCAGATGTAGTACTTTGCATTTTTCTCTGTTAAAAACCATTCTGTTAGTTGCTGCCCACTTCTCCAGTTTATTTATATCTTTTTGAATCCTCTCTCTCTCTTCTCTAGTATTAGCTATCCCTCCTAGCTTTGTGTCATCAGCAAATTTAATCAGTTTACCCTCAATTCCTTCATCTAAATCGTTGATAAAGATGTTGAACAATACAGTGCCCAGGACAGAGCCCTGTGGTACCCCACTTGAGACATTCTTCCAACTGGATGTGCAGCCATTTACGACCACTCTTTGGGTCTGATCACTAAGCCAGTTATGAATCCACCTAACAGTTGCCTTGTCCATTCCATACTTACTCATTTTTTCAATAAGGATTGTATGAGATACTTTGTCAAATGCTTTGCTGAAATCAAGATATACTATATCTACAGCATTTTCTTGATCCACCCAATCAGTGATTCCGTCATAGAAGGAAATTAAGTTAGTCTGACATGACTTATTAGTTACAAACCCATGCTGACTCTTATAATCACTTCATTCTTATCCAGGTACTGACATACATGTTGTTTAATAATTTGTTCAAAGATCTTTCCTGGTATAGAAGTCAGACTCACCGGCCTATAGTTGCCTGGGTCCACCTTCTTCCCCTTTTTGAAGATAGGAACAACATTTGCTCTTCTCCCGTCTTCTGGGACTTCTCCTGTTCTCCAAGAATTTTCAAAGATTATGGAGAGGGGTTCAAAAATTTCTTCTGCTATCTCCTTCAGTACTCTGGGGTGTAATTCCTCTGGACCTGGAGACTTGAATTAATTTAGGTTAGCTAAGTGTTTCCTCACTATCTTTCTGTTTATAGATATCCTGGATTCTTCTATTCCCTTAATAGGGCAGTGAAGAACAGTTGATGTCACATTTCCTTTCTGAGAGAAAACAGATGCAAAATAGGAATTTAAAAGTTCGGCCTTCTCAACATCCTGTCTTACCATTTCATCATTTTCATCCTGTAAAAATCCTATAGCATCTTTGACTTTTCTTTTACTTTTGACATATCCCCAAAATCCTTTATTATTGCTTTTGACATCTCTTGCAAGCCTCAATTCATTGTCAGCTTTAGATAATCTGATTTGTGCCCTGCTGGTTCTGCAGACAGCATTATATTCTTCTTTAGATATGCCTCCCTCTTTCCATTTTATAAACATTTTTTCCTTCTTTTTAGCATGTGCTTAAGTTCTGTGTTCATCCATCCTGGTTTCCTTAAATGCTTCCTATTCTTCCCTCTTTTCGGAATTGTTAACAACTGTGCTTTGAGAATTTCATTTTTCAAGATTTCCCATCCTTCCTGGACATTTTTGTCTTTAAGGATATCCAGCCATTGGATCCCTCCAATTCTCTTTCTGAATCCCTTAAAATCTGCCTTTCTGAAATCTAACCTTGATGTCTGAGTCTTCACAGGTCTTCCGCCTCTAGTTATCCAAAATTCTAAAATAGCATGGTCGCTACCTCCTAGGGTCCCAGCCACTTTTACCTCCTCAACCATTTCCTCCCTGTTTATAAGGATTAGATCCAAGGTAGCAGTTCCCCTTGTTTTCTCCCCTACCTTTTGGAAGATAAAGTTGTCAGCAAGAGAGGATAAGAATTTCCTTGACCTGTTAGTTTTGCCTGAGAGAGATTCCCAACAAATGTCTGGATAGTTGAAATCTCCCATGACAACTATGTCATATTTTTGGAGAACTTGGCCATTTGATGCATAAAGAGTTCATCCATATCTTCAGCTTGCACAGGCGGCCTGTAGTAAATGCCTACAATGGTGTCCTTTCCAGCAGAAAATTGACTGGCACATCCAGACTAGTCTGGAGGATAGGTGCATACTAGCAGCAGCTACCTCCAGACACAATAGACAAGTAATTGTATCTGCCATTATGTCTGTGCAGACATTATTTGTCCCAGTTTAGTGCGAAGTGTCTCATTTTTTCCCAGTATTCAGTAGCCATATTGCATGATAGAGTATGTTGTGTGTGGAGGCGGCTCCTCCTGGTATGCACCGATTCACACTAGTCTGGATGCGCCAGTCAGGTTTTTGTTATTTCTCCGGTTGTCCCTAGTGACTAATCTGGTGGCCTCTATGAAGGCCCTGAATAGACAGGCCGGTCCTGACTTCCTAGTAAGGTGTCCGCCCTGTGAGGTGCTGCGTGATGAGATCACGGAGGGCACCAGCACATGTATGAAGTGTGATATACCAGGGATCCAACTGCAGGGTGTCTATAACGAGACCCAAAGAGACAAAGCAGCCAGGATCACCATACAAAATGGCCATTTATATTTCATGGGACACCAAGACCACAAGGGAGGCTTAAAAACAAAATATGCAAATGTAAGTTACCACGAGTAACCTGTAGATGCGGGAGCAGCGGCTAACCTGGTACCGTGGACCCAGAGAGCACATCCATCCTCTCAAATATCAGACCAGTGCCAGGTCTAGGAAGAGTGGAGAATATAAATCTCAGGACTAATGAGGGGCAAGGTCACCGGGCCAAATGTCATGCGGACTGGCCTCAGATACGAGCCTGGGGGGAAGCATGGATGTCCTGTACCCAGTCTATAATATTGTGTAAATCTGCATATGGCGCATGAATTATCAGTAGAGGGAAAAATATATTAACCCTCTCCACTTCAGACCAAACTGGGCTTATCCACATAGTCCTTATAAACCTGTCCAATACTTCACCAGCCCAACCTGCCGATCAGCCAGACCTGCTCAACGGACACGTATGCATAGAACGACCTCATGAGGTTAGAGGGAGAAGGCTCCCATAAACCTGACACGAATCGTCACTGTCGTGACTTCATCAGGGGCAGAGAAGTGTGGGGAGACTTGTGAGCTCTCTCTATAATTACTAAGTCTCAGCAGCTGTTGAGCTTACCGCATGGAGCAAGCGTGCTATGTCCGCAGCGGTGCTGCTACACCGGGCGTAGTCCCATAGTCAATGCGCATGAGCAGAGAGGATGTAATGGTAACCAGAGACGCTGGATATCGCGCCTGCGCACCAAGGTGGCGGGTCCTGTCCCTACCGTTCATCTCTGCCATGCGCTTGCGCAGTACTGTGTCACATGACCACAGGAAGGTCCTGTCAATACACCGATCTACACCGCATGCAGACATTACTTCATCCATTTCTATGATCAGTTACTGTGGCACCATTAAATACTGATGTAACCATGTGGAGAAGTTTTTTTTACAAAGTCAAACCCCATATTATATCGTTATGATTCCTACAGATTGTCCATAGATCTTATATGCATATAAATAGCTGTCAGCAAAGTCACCGCAGGAGTCTGGGACACCTTTCCGGTAAATGGCACATACAACCGTCCCATTACAAGTCATTCGGCATATCAAGGTCATGACAATATAAAGTCACTGACTGTGAAAGTGAGACGAGACTTTCCATCTCTCCACACCATGGATGGTAATGACCAGTGGTCCTGTATTAGCCGACCCAGAGATATATGCAAAAAAGACACTAATAAACCGTGCAAGACATGAGCGCCCGGGACACGAGCGGCCCCCCACAAGAGGATGCAGTTATTGTATGGCTCCCTAGAACATTCTGAATCCGCTTCTCTAGATGTACTGCCCTCTAACCAAAGAGACGGCCATTGATCACTAGACTATATTAATTTACACACTCAAGAAATGGGACTTCCAAGGAAATGAGGACGACAAACAGATGACGCTGTGAGGGTTGCAGTAAGAAGGATCCTTCTTACATAGTGCACATAACGTTTGGCGTATGACTGGTCATTCTATACGATGGTGGTTCAAATATCCCAAAATACATCCCAGATGAGGAAAACTGAAGAAGATTAGTCAAAAATCACAGTCCCTAAACGTACACAGACTGCTGAAACCGCATATAGGTGTCAAACAGACTTGTGAATTAGACAATATGTCCCACCCTCCCATCAATGGCTAATGATGCAGTCATTGGCCACTGTCTGCTGCTTGTTCAGATGGTCCGGCAGGTACAAGGTGGAATCCGATCGACTTGGAAGGTCTCGGCATCGCGACGGCAGACTGTTCGAACGCTGCAGGAGCAGGTTCCTGGCCACAATGGAATGTCTGCAATGCGCAGACGCTCTTCTGGCCACGGACAATTTCTTTTTCAAACAGCAATGTTTTTAAAAAAATCTTTGTACCAAGTTTTAGGTCATGCAGGAACGACATGTTAAATTCCCCAGTCGTATATCCACAACCTTCCTCTCTGTTACTGACCACGTTGACCACTTGTCATTGGGGATAAGTTGTTACTCCACTGAGCAATGGTGGAGTGAACATTGCCGCATAGACAGAGTTCCAAGGAGGGCTTCACTTTCGCTGTCAAGTGAGACTACAAGGCAGGCATGACTTTCTTGGAGAAATAATTGATGTATCGAGGCTGAGTGCTATTCATCAGTTGCCTAAAACCAGTGACTGGATCATTAACAGCTTGGCCATATGGAAGCTACGCTGCCTCACATGGCTGGCTGGTTGGGCATTGGTGTTTTCTGGCCACACAATTGGGTATGGATAATTGGTGATGCAATGGAGTATAATGATCTATAGATGATGGCGGTGATGATTGTTCTGCGGGGTAGCTGCGGACTGCCTACTACATGACTGGATCAGGAGGGACAATCTTGCTTAGTGGTGACCAGTTGACTAACCACAGTTTACAAATTGTGGCCGATTAGCCGTAGCTTATGTTCACTCACATATCCTACATGTTGACTTTTTTTTTTTTATTGTGCAAAAATGTCAAGAAAAATTCCCACAGGAGATTCTTGGCTAAAGTCACCACCAACAATGTGCATGGCACACCACCTTGCCCCGGAATTTTCCACCGGTCTGACAGTTTCATTGACGACATTACCTGTCCCGGAGCTGATCACTCTAGGAGCAGGTCTGCTTTAGATTTTATGGCTGTGTTTGCCTCACTGAAGATTGGCGACGCAACACCTATTCCTCCTATGAGAACATGACAATCTTCATCATCATCATCATCCCTACCAGTTATCTCAGCCTGAAAAATATGATGGGATATTTACCCTAAGTGCGCCCACCACCACTACAGCTGCCTGTGCTGCGCCCACCACCACTACAGCTGCCTGTGCTGCGCCCACCACCACTACAGCTGCCTGTGCTGCGCCCACCACCACTACAGCTGCCTGTGCCACTACTTGCATCGGCAGCACAGCTCTGCATTTCACTTATGTCTTCGGCCTTATCCCTGCCCAGTTCATCCGTACAGAGAAATGGCTTCCTTGTCATCCAGCCTGATCGCTGGGGCTTAGTGAAGACTGTGGTAACGTTGGCTGAATAGAAACTCCATTGTGGAACTTTTATGGCTGCAGCGGAGGACTGGTCTAGACACTGCCTCAGACTCGCCATGTTTGTGTCAGGTAACAACCTCTTTTGTGACTGAGAAACCTGAGCCCCCCAGTCCACAATGTCCACGTCTTCTCCCCCAGTATTATGCCTACCGTAGCCAAAGTGGAGTACAGTCGTGGCCTGTGCCTGCTCCCAATGGCTAGACTGCCAGTTCCGCGAGTTCTTGTTGGCAGGTGATGCGACACATTTTCTTTTCCATCACCGGGCCCGGTGTTGCTTTCCTACCACACATTGATATGTAAGGCCCCTCTGAGGCAGTGCTTGTTAGTCCTGCACTCAGTGTCACACACTAGGCTCACTGTGTGAGTGGGCATGTGGTCGCAATTACAGAGCAAGTCTGTGGAGCATCAGAACCAGGCTGTGAACGAGGCGCCATGGGCTGACGTGGTAATAGTGACATGTACATAAGGTGCATTGTGGTCCGGAGAGTCAGAATCATCGCGTGACTCGGAGGATGAGTGTATTATGTGGTAGTAAACGTGGGGCGAAAGGAACTGACTATGACGAAACTGCACAAACCCCACCCAGTTTTTGGAGAGACTAAAGGATCCAGTAACGCGAGCCTGGAAAACCCCCGACTGTTAAACTAAAGGTGATCACTGAAACCTGGTCCATGAAATGTCAACGAGAGTATCTCGTACCAACTAAGGACCCGAGGGAGAGTGCAGTATAGGAAAGAAACCCCAGCAGTACACGTATCTTACTGGCCTAAATACTGAGTGGTAGGACTAGATCAGGATCCACTTAAGGCTATCATCACAAAGGAGACCAGCAGTGGAAGGCTCAAATGGTGTCACCTGCAATGTGATAGGACAGGCTAGATAACAAACACCTGCTGTCCGAAAGGAATGGACGAAAAGCAAAAGGGTATCTGCACCTGAACAGGGACACCGACAGAAGAGCACAGGACCGCCGTATCAAATCCAGAGGCATGACAATGAGCACATGAAACGCAAAACTTATTGCCCGAGGATTCTCGGTGACGTGGGATACAATGTGTCACAAAGAGTCGGTCACCGGGTCATCACCACATGATGGGACACCGGGCAGACTGGATGATTTGTCTTCTCAGGAAGGTGAAAGCACCAGCTTTATCTCACTGCGGCCTCCTATCAAGGGTCCATGTCAGTCGGGCAACGGATTCATCAACCCCTTCCTGCTGTGGACCGTTTTCATTTTTTCCCTTTTTTTTTTTTTTTTTTCCTCCTTTCTCCAAGAAACATTTTTTCCCACCCACATTGACATATGACAGATTGTTTTTCAAGATGGCTTTTTTTCCCCTTTTTTTTTTTTTTCCAATACAAAGCACTTGTAGTTGTGAAGTTTTGGGGAAAAAAATGCAGTTCTGTCAATGTTTTTTTTGTGCTTTATAGAATCGTAACTCTCCATGTCGGTGTGATTACAGAAATACGAAACGTATAGAAAAATGTAATTCAGAAAATTTAAAAAATGGTTTGTGTCGGCGTATTCCGAGACTCGTAACATATTTGTTTTTCCATCGACTGATCTGGGTGATGGCTTGTTTTTAGTGTGGTGAGCTGGCAGCTTTACTGCTACCATTTCTGGCTATGCAAGACATTTCATAAGTTTTTTATTATGGTGTTTTTTTTTTTGTATTTTGGTCACAATTTTTCTTAATTTTTTCTGAATATCTATGTGGCTGATTATTTTATATTTTGCAGACTTAATTTTTATGAATGCTGCAATAGAAACCAAAGTGTTTTATTCTGTGTGGGGAAGCACTTTGACGAATCGGCTAAAGTGGTCCATTTCCATTCCAGGGCAGACGGTTGGCACTGCCATGAGGATGAGGTGCGCCCCTAGTTATGCCATGGAGGCATTGACATTTACTTGTTTCAGACCTGACCCACGTTTTAATCATCTTATTCACCTTTTCAGACGACATTGTGATGATTTATTGATCATGTGGGAAGTTACGGAACCAGAGGCCACAAAGTTTGTTGAAGCTATGAGCCATAACGATGGAGCGTTTCCTTGGCCCCTAATGTCAGTTCTCATTATATTTGATGTCTTGTTAAGAAACCACAGTCAGTATAAAAATATTTGGAGAATTTGTACTGCACATTAAGGTTTGTGCACACATAATCGAAGATTCTGTACAATCGTCCTATGAATGGGAAGTCCCAAGGGCTTCCACGAGGAGCACACCACAATCTCGCGCCAAATGTCTTAAACCGTCCAAAACATAAGAAAATACAAAATTAAGTCAATTGTCCCTTACATTAAGAACAGACTCCTCAAAGTCCTGATCGGTAGGAGCAGTCCCTATCTGGCTAAATCCCTTGCCCACCCCCCAAACCTTGAGTCACATTTATAGAGCTCCATCTGTCCATAGTGTTAAAAACTTGGCAATACAGCTGACTAGGGGTGAGACTAAGGTTCGGATACGGCTTTAAAGAAGGCTACTGCTTGCGATATAACGCAATTTTATTTCAATATACAAAATTAAAGGAATAGTGTGATTAGATTGTATGATTGCGTATACGTTTGTATATTTTAAGATACAAAGGTTAAGTACAGATAAAGATTGAATACATATAATGATTAGGTATATATAAAGATTAACTATATACAGTATACTCACATCATCAATCACCAAGAGGCTTTTAAACATCATCCGTCTGGAATATCAGAGAAGCAACGCCAAGACAGAGAACCCCTGGAAGATTCACAACACTTCACGGGCGTCCCCAATTATGCAGGTATCAGCACTGTACAAGTGTACAGGTATCCAGTTTTTGCTTCTGTCTAAGTCATGTTTCTCTGGCTTTATATAATAAATTACACTAATGTGTAACTTGCTTCACCCAGCCCATCCAGTGGCCGGCCTTCAAGGTTGGATGAAACAGACAACATGGCATCATCAGACAATGGGTCATAGACCCTAACAATATAAAAGCCACATGGTTTTAGATAAAATCAACACAGACCGAGGTTAAATAAACCTTAATGTTTTACAAAGACAAACATAGAAACTTAGAACTATTTGTGGAGACAAACATAGAAACTTAGAACTATTTGTGGAGACAAACATAGAAACTTAGAACTATTTGTGGAGTGAAATGGTTTTAGGTAATCTCAAGATTGTCACTGTAACCATTATCTTGTCTGTAACTGTTTGACTAGAAATGCAGCTCTGTCCTGGTCTGAATGCATTCTGTATATTTCAATATATGGACTCAAAATAGCCATTTTTATATTCGCACTACAATCCACCCTTGGCTATTTTGAGCAAAACATTATTTCTACAAGGTACCATATAAGTATACACTGTATACAACAACACAGAGCAGTGCATGCACAAAATATAGCAAAAATTCCTATTGTATATCTTGAATAGATACCCCTATCAGCTTTGTCCATAACTGTAATAAAAGGGTTGGTACCGCCACCGGACAAGTTTCTAATATATTGGTAGCAGTAATAGTCTTTGTCACACCAAAATGACTAGTGTTCATCAGCTAAGCCAAGTAAATCCATAGATTCTGTTTGGTTTTCCATAAAGCCTCATTTTCCATCGCTGGTCTCTCGGTTTTTCATCTGAAGATCTCTTGGGTAGTGGCAGAAGTTGAAAGGACCATGACACTGTGACTGCAACGATACACCATTTCCAGATTCTGATCTAAAGGGAAAAATATATATATATATTATTCTCTGAGATAACACCTGTCAGTTCGGACGTGTTCACACTTCTTTTGCTCGGGTTTCAACACTATCAGCACATTATCTGCTCCACGAACAATTACTTTAGCAGGTTCTGGAGGACCTTTGTCCCCCAGATTTTTACACCATCATTGACAGGATGTGAGGATCCAAATCCTTTATCAAATCTAACCTGATGGGCACCCCTCTGGTCTGTGCCCATTGGTAAGCAGCTATTTCTCCATATTTCTGGTGTGCCCACTGAGTCAATCTGAGCAGTCCCTCAGTGGCGTCAGTCTTTGAACTGGACTCAGCGACTGATATTTTGGAAGGTTCCTCTGCTAATAAGTTGAAGAGTCTTTCCAGTGTACCTGAAGCACAATAAGTATTAACATTAAACACAGTCACTTTAATTCTTTGTACAATT
>NW_027362399.1:0-36128 GCF_039654945.1 Dendrobates tinctorius | reverse complement strand
GAGAAAAACCCTATGAAAATAAGAGCCAACAGACTGACAGTGAAAAAGGCCCTGAAGACACTAGGCTTCAAAAAAGCTATGTCAGTACTCAGGAATATTCTGAAGACAGAGCAACAGGCAAAAGGAGATTCAGCTCACCCCAGCAGGGAATGGCAGAATCCAGAAAAGCAAGGAAAACAAAAACAAAACACAAATGCTAACAGGCAAAGCAGAAAACTTAGCTTTAGAGGAGCAGGAATCAGACTGGTGTCCTAGAAGTCCACAGAGAAATCACCCGCAGGGCAGAAGGGCGTCGGCAGCCTTATATCCAGTCCGTGACTCCACTCAGCCAGTCATCCTCGTTAGGCTCAGGTGCCTGATAATCAGGCTCATTACCTTCCTTTACCAGAATAGGGAGTTCACAAGACCTCAGTGACGAAGGGGAAAATGAACTCACAACAGTACCTCCCCCTTGAGGAGGGGTCACCGAACCCTCAACCACGCCACCGGGGCGATCAGGGTGAGCCCGAAGAAAGGCACGCACCAATCTTTTGGCATGAATATCAGAGGCAGAGACCCAGGAATTATCCTCCTGACCATAACCCTTCCACTTAACCAAATACTGGAGTCTCCGTCTAGCCAGACAGGAATCCAGTATTTTCTCTACCTCATATTCCATGTTACCTTCAACCAATACAGGGTCTGGAGGTGCCACCCCAGGAACAACTGGTTCAACAAACCTCTTCAACAAGGACTTATGGAACACATTATGGATTTTAAATGTGACAGGAAGAGCCAAACGAAAAGAGACCGGATTAATAATCTCCAAAATCTTGTAAGGTCCAATAAATCTAGGCTTAAACTTAGGAGAAGCCACCTTCATAGCAATATTTTTTGATGATAACCACACCATATCACCAATCTTAAACTGGGGACCAATGGTCCTATGTCGATTGGAAAACCGCTGGGCCTTTTCCTGGGAGAGAGATAACTTATCCACCACTTGGTCCCAGATCTGGTGCATTCTCTCACCACAGTGTCAACACCTGGGCAGGCAGAAGGCTCCACCTGCCCTGAAGAAAATCGAGGATGAAACCCAAAGTTACAAAAAAAAGGTGACATCAAAGTGGCAGAACTAGCTCGATTATTTAAAGCAAATTCGGCCAAGGGCAAAAATGAAACCCAATCATCCTGATCAGCGGAAATAAAACATCTCAAATACGACTCCAAGGTCTGGTTTGTTCTCTCTGTCTGCCCATTGGTCTGAGGGTGAAAAGCAGAGGAGAAGGTCAACTGAATTCCCAGCTTGGAACAGAAAGTCCTCCAAAATCTAGACACAAACTGAACTCCTCTGTCAGATACAATGTTCTCAGGAATCCCGTGTAAGCGAACCACCTGTTGCAAAAACAGGGGCACCAACTCAGAGGAAGATGGCAACATAGGGAGTGGTACAAGATGAATCATCTTAGAGAACCTATCACAAATCACCCAAATAACAGTCATTCTTTGAGAGACCGGCATATCAGATGAAATCCATTGAAATATGGGTCCATGGCCTCCTGGGGACCGGCAAAGGCATCAACAACCCACTAGAGCGAGAACAAGATTTAGACCAGGAGCAAGTCCCACAGGACTGCACAAAATTCCTGACATCATGAGACAAGGTGGGCCACCAAAAAGAGCGACTCACCAGATCTCTAGTACCAAAAATACCTGGATGACCAGCCAATGCAGAGCAATGAACTTCAGACATCACTCTCTTCTTCCACTGGTCAGGAACATACAATTTTCCATTGGGACAACGCTCAGGTTTGTCCTCCTGGAACTCTTGCAGAACAAGTCTCAAATCGGGCGAGATGGCAGAAAGAACTACCCCTTCGCCTAAGATGGTAGCAGGCTTGGTCACCACAGGAGAATCAGCAAAGAAGCTCCTAGAGAGGCCGTCTGCCTTGACATTCTTAGTTCCAGGAAGAAAAGAGACCACAAAATCAAAACGTGTAAAAAACAAGGCCCACCTAGTCTGTCTAGGGTTCAAGCGTTTAGCCGACTCTAGGTAAATCAAATTCTTGTGGTCAGTGAGGACCACAACTTGATGTTTAGCTCCCTCCAACCAATGTCTCCACTCCTCAAATGCCCATTTCATGGCCAACAGTTCCCGATTCCCCACATCATAGTTACGTTCAGATGGAGAGAACTTTTGGGAAAAGAAAGCACAGGGATTCATTTTAGATGTTACAGGATCCTTTTGGGACAAAACAGCTCCTGCACCAATCTCAGAAGCATCCACCTCTACCTGGAACGGGAGTGAGACATCAGGTTGCCGCAAAACCGGGGCGGAGGTAAATCTTCGCTTCAGCTCCTGAAAGGAAGCAACAGCCTCCGGAGACCAATTCAACACATCAGCACCCTTCTTAGTCAGATCAGTCAATGGCTTGGCAATACTAGAAAATTTTGCTATAAATTTCCGATAAAAATTAGCAAAACCCAAAAACTTCTGGAGGGCCTTCAAAGAAGTGGGCTGAACCCAATCATAAATGGCCTGTACCTTGGCCGGGTCCATTTCAATAGTTGACGGAGACAAAATAAATCCCAAAAATGAAATCCTCTGTACTCCAAAAAGGCATTTCGATCCTTTGACATACAGGGAATTCTCCCTCAAGATCCGGAACACAGTCCGAATATGTTCCACATGAGAATCCCAATCCTTGGAGAAGATCAAAATATCATCCAGATAGATAATCAAAAATTTATCGACAAAGTCTCGGAAAATATCGTTCATGAAGCACTGGAAGACAGAAGGGGCATTAGTGAGCCCAAAAGGCATCACCAGGTACTCAAAATGTCACTCCGGAGTATTAAACGCCGTCTTCCATTCATCCCCCTGCGTAATGCGGATAAGATTATACGCCCCCTGAGGTCAAGCTTGGTAAACCAGAAAGCACCTCTAACTCTAGAGAATAGATCCGAAATCAGGGGTAACGGATACTGATATTTAATAGTAATTTTATTGAGGGCACGATAATCAATACAAGGCCTTAAAGAACCATCCTTTTTGGCCACAAAAAAAACCCGACACCTAAGGGTGAAGAGGATGGTTTAATATGACCCTTCTCCAACACCTCTTTAATATAGGACCGCATAGCTTCGTGCTCTGGTACAGATAAATTGAAGAGCCGACCCTGGGGAAATTTACACCCCGGGCTTAGTTCGATTGCACAGTCATAACTCCTATGAGGAGGCAAGGACGCAGACTCATTCTCACTAAATACATCATAAAAGTCCGCCAAATAGTCAGGAACATCATGCGACTGAGGAGAGGTGGTTAAAACCGGAGCCCACTAAAGGCACACCGACAACCCCAACTCACCACAGACACAGATTTCCATTCCAAAACTGGATTATGAATTTGCAACCAGGGAAACCCCAGAACAACGGCATCATGCAGACCATGCAACACCAAAAATCTGCAATTTTCTTGATGGTCTGGGGCGACCCGCATGACCACCTGGGTCCAAAACTGAGGTTTATTTTTAGCCAAAGGAGTAGCATCAATCCCCCTCAAAGGGATAGGCGTCTGCAGAGGTGTCATCGGAAATCCACAACGTTTAGCAAAATCCAAGCCCATTAGGTTTAGCGCTGCTCCCGAATCCACAAAAGCCTTGGCGGAAAATGTGGACAGGGAGCAGATCAGAGTAATTGTCAGAAGAAACTTAGGTTGAACACCACCAACAGAAAACGTGTGTGCAATGCGTTTCTCTCGTTTAGGACAAATAGAAATAATATGCGAGGCATCTCCACAGAAAAAACACAGCTTATTACGCCTTCTGAACTCCTGACTAGAGTTGAGCGAAACGGGTCGAAAAATTTCAAAAGTCCCCGACTTTTGGCAAAGTCGGGTTTCATGAAACGAAATCCGACCCTAGGATGAGGTCGGCCACGAGGTCGGCGACTTACGCGCCAAAGTCGCGTTTCAAAAGTTTGTTTTGCGCTCTTTTTCAGCCAATCAGAATCCACGGACACTGTGGGCAACGTGATGACATAGGCAGGGGTCACCACCATCTTTCAGAAGGGCATGCAAGTGATTGGCTTGCTTTGGTGGGCGTCACAGGGGGTATAAAAGGGCGTGCACGCCGACCGCCATCTTACTTCTGTCGATCTCAGTATAGGGAGAGGTTGCTGCTGATTCTGTAGGGAGAGCGTTAGGCAGGGAAGAAGACAAAAAAACTGCTTCTGCTGCTAGCAATTTGGCCTGCACAACACACCAGTCACTGTGTGTGCAGTGCAAGGGGAGGCTATATAGTGGTGTATCAGTGGTGTTGGTTGTTGGGCTGCCTTCTAAGGCTTCCTGACATTCCTGCATTGCTGTTTACCCACTGCTCCGCAAACTGCTTTTTTAAAAGCAATCCAATCTCCCTTATCCTCTAGTCACTTTTGTCACAGCTGTGCCATCGAGCCTGTGACATAGCGCTCAGATATCAGTGGGCCTCACACAATCCAAAAGTGTCCAGTGTCCAAAAGTGTGTGCAGAGATTCAAAATCTCCCTTATCCTCTAGTCACTTTGGTCACAGCTGTGCCATCGAACCTGTCACATAGCGCTCAGATATTCATTGGGCCTCACACAATCCAAAAGTGTCCAGTGTCCAAAAGTGTGTGCAGAGATTCAAAATCTCAATTATCCTCTAGTCACTTTGGTCACAGCTGTGCCATCGAGCCTGTCACATAGCGCTCAGATATTCATTGGGCCTCACACAATCCAAAAGTGTCCAGTGTCCAAAAGTGTGTGCAGAGATTCAAAATCTCCCTTATCCTCTAGTCACTTTGGTCACAGCTGTGCCATCGAGCCTGTCACATAGCGCTCAGATATTCATTGGGCCTCACACAATCCTAAAGTGTCCAGTGTCCAAAAGTGTGTGCAGAGATTCAAAATCTCCCTTATCCTCTAGTCACTTTGGTCACAGCTGTGCCATCGAGCCTGTCACATAGCGCTCAGATATTCATTGGGCCTCACACAATCCAAAAGTGTCCAGTGTCCAAAAGTGTGTGCAGAGATTCAAAATCTCCCTTATCCTCTAGTCACTTTGGTCACAGCTGTGCCATCGAGCCTGTCACATAGCGCTCAGATATTCATTGGGCCTCACACAATCCAAAAGTGTCCAGTGTCCAAAAGTGTGTGCAGAGATTCAAAATCTCCATTATCCTCTAGTCACTTTGGTCACAGCTGTGCCATCGAGACTGTCACATAGCGCTCAGATAATCATTGGGCCTCACACAATCCAAAAGTGTCCAGTGTCCAAAAGTGTGTGCAGAGATTCAAAATCTCCCTTATCCTCTAGTCACTTTGGTCAAAGCTGTGCCATCGAGCCTGTCACATAGCGCTCAGATATTCATTGGGCCTCACACAATCCAAAAGTGTCCAGTGTCCAAAAGTGTGTGCAGAGATTCAAAATCTCCCTTATCCTCTAGTCACTTTGGTCACAGCTGTGCCATCGAGCCTGTCACATAGCGCTCAGATATTCATTGGGCCTCACACAATCCAAAAGTGTCCAGTGTCCAAAAGTGTGTGCAGAGATTCAAAATCTCTCTTATCCTCTAGTCACTTTGGTCACAGCTGTGCCATCGAGCCTGTCACATAGCGCTCAGATATTCATTGGGCCTCACACAATCCAAAAGTGTCCAGTGTCCAAAAGTGTGTGCAGAGATTCAAAATCTCCCTTATCCTCTAGTCACTTTGGTCACAGCTGTGCCATCGAGCCTGTCACATAGCGCTCAGATATTCATTGGGCCTCACACAATCCAAAAGTGTCCAGTGTCCAAAAGTGTGTGCAGAGATTCAAAATCTCCCTTATCCTCTAGTCACTTTGGTTACAGCTGTGCCATCGAGCCTGTCACATAGCACTCAGATATTCATTGGGCCTCACACAATCCAAAAGTGTCCAGTGTCCAAAAGTGTGTGCAGAGATTCAAAATCTCCCTTATCCTCTAGTCACTTTGTTCACAGCTGTGCCATCGAGCCTGTCACATAGCGCTCAGATATTCTTTGGGCCTCACACAATCCAAAAGAGTCCATTGTCCAAAAGTGTGTGCAGAGATTCAAAATCTCCCTTATCCTCTAGTCACTTTGGTCACAGCTGTGCCATCGAGCCTGTCACATAGCGCTCAGATATTCATTGGGCCTCACACAATCCAAAAGTGTCCAGTGTCCAAAAGTGTGTGCAGAGATTCAAAATCTCCCTTATCCTCTAGTCACTTTGGTCACAGCTGTGCCATCGAGCCTGTCACATAGCGCTCAGATATTCATTGGGCCTCACACAATCCAAAAGTGTCCAGTGTCCAAAAGTGTGTGCAGAGATTCAAAATCTCCCTTATCCTCTAGTCACTTTGGTCAAAGCTGTGCCATCGAGCCTGTCACATAGCGCTCAGATATTCATTGGGCCTCACACAATCCAAAAGTGTCCAGTGTCCAAAAGTGTGTGCAGAGATTCAAAATCTCCCTTATCCTCTAGTCACTTTGGTCACAGCTGTGCCATCGAGCCTGTCACATAGCGCTCAGATATTCATTGGGCCTCACACAATCCAAAAGTGTCCAGTGTCCAAAAGTGTGTGCAGAGATTCAAAATCTCCCTTATCCTCTAGTCACTTTGGTCACAGCTGTGCCATCGAGCCTGTCACATAGCGCTCAGATATTCATTGGGCCTCACACAATCCAAAAGTGTCCAGTGTCCAAAAGTGTGTGCAGAGATTCAAAATCTCCCTTATCCTCTAGTCACTTTGGTCACAGCTGTGCCATCGAGCCTGTCACATAGCGCTCAGATATTCATTGGGCCTCACACAATCCAAAAGTGTCCAGTGTCCAAAAGTGTGTGCAGAGATTCAAAATCTCCCTTATCCTCTAGTCACTTTGGTCAAAGCTGTGCCATCGAGCCTGTCACATAGCGCTCAGATATTCATTGGGCCTCACACAATAGAAAAGTGTCCAGTGTCCAAAAGTGTGTGCAGAGATTCAAAATCTCCCTTATCCTCTAGTCACTTTGGTCACAGCTGTGCCATCGAGCCTGTCACATAGCGCTCAGATATTCATTGGGACTCACACAATCCAAAAGTGTCCAGTGTCCAAAAGTGTGTGCAGAGATTCAAAATCTCTCTTATCCTCTAGTCACTTTGGTCACAGCTGTGCCATCGAGCCTGTCACATAGCGCTCAGATATTCATTGGGCCTCACACAATCCAAAAGTGTCCAGTGTCCAAAAGAGTGTGCAGAGATTCAAAATCTCCCTTATCCTCTAGTCACTTTGGTCACAGCTGTGCCATCGAGCCTGTCACATAGCGCTCAGATATTCATTGGGCCTCACACAATCCAAAAGTGTCCAGTGTCCAAAAGTGTGTGCAGAGATTCAAAATCTCCCTTATCCTCTAGTCACTTTGGTTACAGCTGTGCCATCGAGCCTGTCACATAGCACTCAGATATTCATTGGGCCTCACACAATCCAAAAGTGTCCAGTGTCCAAAAGTGTGTGCAGAGATTCAAAATCTCCCTTATCCTCTAGTCACTTTGTTCACAGCTGTGCCATCGAGCCTGTCACATAGCGCTCAGATATTCTTTGGGCCTCACACAATCCAAAAGAGTCCATTGTCCAAAAGTGTGTGCAGAGATTCAAAATCTCCCTTATCCTCTAGTCACTTTGTTCACAGCTGTGCCATTGTGCCTTTCACATAGCGCTCAGATATTCTTTGGGCCTCACACAATCCAAAAGAGTCCAGTGTCTAAAAGTGTGTGCAGAGATTCAAAATCTCCCTTATCCTCTAGTCACTTTGGTCACAGCTGTGCCATCGAGCCTGTCACATAGCGCTCAGATATTCATTGGGCCTCACACAATCCAAAAGTGTCCAGTGTCCAAAAGTGTGTGCAGAGATTCAAAATCTCCCTTATCCTCTAGTCACTTTGGTCACAGCTGTGCCATCGAGCCTGTCACATAGCGCTCAGATATTCATTGGGCCTCACACAATCCAAAAGTGTCCAGTGTCCAAAAGTGTGTGCAGAGATTCAAAATCTCCCTTATCCTCTAGTCACTTTGGTCACAGCTGTGCCATCGAGCCTGTCACATAGCGCTCAGATATTCATTGGGCCTCACACAATCCAAAAGTGTCCAGTGTCCAAAAGTGTGTGCAGAGATTCAAAATCTCCCTTATCCTCTTGTCACTTTGTTCACAGCTGTGCCATCGAGCCTGTCACATAGCGCTCAGATATTCTTTGGGCCTCACACAATCCAAAAGAGTCCAGTGTCCAAAAGTGTGTGCAGAGATTCAAAATCTCCCTTATCCTCTAGTCACTTTGGTCACAGCTGTGCCATCGAGCCTGTCACATAGCGCTCAGATATTCTTTGGGCCTCACACAATCCAAAAGAGTCCAGTGTCCAAAAGTGTGTGCAGAGATTCAAAATCTCCCTTATCCTCTAGTCACTTTGGTCACAGCTGTGCCATCGAGCCTGTCACATAGCGCTCAGATATTCTTTGGGCCTCGCACAGTCCAAAAGTGTCCAGTGTCCACAAGTGTCTGCAGAAATTCAAAATCTCCCTTATCCTCTAGTCACTTTGGTCACAGCTGTGCCATCGAGCCTGTCACATAGCGCTCAGATATTCATTGGGCCTCACACAGTCCAAAAGTGTCCAGTGTCCAAAAGTGTGTGCAGAGATTCAAAATCTCCCTTATCCTCTAGTCACTTTGGTCACAGCTGTGCCATCGAGCCTGTCACATAGCGCTCAGATATTCATTGGGCCTCACACAATCCAAAAGTGTCCAGTGTCCAAAAGTGTGTGCAGAGATTGAAAATCTCCCTTATCCTCTAGTCACTTTGTTCACAGCTGTGCCATCGAGCCTGTCACATAGCGCTCAGATAATCATTGGGCCTCACACAATCCAAAAGTGTCCAGTGTCCAAAAGTGTGTGCAGAGATTCAAAATCTCCCTTATCCTCTAGTCACTTTGGTCACAGCTGTGCCATCGAGCCTGTCACATAGCGCTCAGATATTCTTTGGGCCTCACACAATCCAAAAGTGTCCAGTGTCCAAAAGTGTGTGCAGAGATTCAAAATCTCCCTTATCCTCTAGTCACTTTGGTCACAGCTGTGCCATCGAGCCTGTCACATAGCGCTCAGATATTCATTGGGCCTCACACAATCCAAAAGTGTCCAGTGTCCAAAAGTGTGTGCAGAGATTGAAAATCTCCCTTATCCTCTAGTCACTTTGTTCACAGCTGTGCCATCGAGCCTGTCACATAGCGCTCAGATATTCTTTGGGCTTCACACAATCCAAAAGAGTCCAGTGTCCAAAAGTGTGTGCAGAGATTCAAAATCTCCCTTATCCTCTAGTCACTTTGGTCACAGCTGTGCCATCGAGCCTGTCACATAGCTCTCAGATATTCATTGGGCCTCACACAATCCAAAAGTGTCCAGTGTCCAAAAGTGTGTGCAGAGATTCAAAATCTCCCTTATCCTCTAGTCACTTTGGTCACAGCTGAGCCATCGAGCCTGTCACAAAGCGCTCAGATATTCATTGGGCCTCACACAGTCCAAAAGTGTCCAGTGTCCACAAGTGTCTGCAGAAATTCAAAATCTCCCTTATCCTCTAGTCACTTTGGTCACAGCTGTGCCATCGAGCCTGTCACATAGCGCTCAGATATTCATTGGGCCTCACACAGTCCACAAGTGTCCAGTGTCCACAAGTGTCTGCAGAAATTCAAAATCTCCCTTATCCTCTAGTCACTTTGGTCACAGCTTTGCCATCGAGCCTGTCACATAGCGCTCAGATATTCATTGGGCCTCACACAGTCCAAAAGTGTCCAGTGTCCAAAAGTGTGTGCAGAGATTCAAAATCTCCCTTATCCTCTAGTCACTTTGGTCACAGCTGTGCCATCGAGCCTGTCACATTGCGCTCAGATATTCATTGGGCCTCACACAATCCAAAAGTGTCCAGTGTCCAAAAGTGTGTGCAGAGATTGAAAATCTCCCTTATCCTCTAGTCACTTTGTTCACAGCTGTGCCATCGAGCCTGTCACATAGCGCTCAGATATTCATTGGGCCTCACACAATCCAAAAGTGTCCAGTGTCCAAAAGTGTGTGCAGAGATTCAAAATCTCCCTTATCCTCTAGTCACTTTGGTCACAGCTGTGCCATCGAGCCTGTCACATAGCGCTCAGATATTCATTGGGCCTCACACAATCCAAAAGTGTCCAGTGTCCAAAAGTGTGTGCAGAGATTCAAAATCTCCCTTATCCTCTAGTCACTTTGGTCACAGCTGTGCCATCGAGCCTGTCACATAGCGCTCAGATATTCATTGGGCCTCACACAATCCAAAAGTGTCCAGTGTCCAAAAGTGTGTGCAGAGATTCAAAATCTCCCTTATCCTCTAGTCACTTTGGTCACAGCTGTGCCATCGAGCCTGTCACATAGTGCTCAGATATTCATTGGGCCTCACACAATCCAAAAGTGTCCAGTGTCCAAAAGTGTGTGCAGAGATTCAAAATCTCCCTTATCCTCTAGTCACTTTGGTCACAGCTGTGCCATCGAGCCTGTCACATAGCGCTCAGATATTCATTGGGCCTCACACAATCCAAAAGTGTCCAGTGTCCACAAGTGTCTGCAGAAATTCAAAATCTCCCTTATCCTCTAGTCACTTTGGTCACAGCTGTGCCATCGAGCCTGTCACATAGCGCTCAGATATTCATTGGGCCTCACACAATCCAAAAGTGTCCAGTGTCCAAAAGTGTGTGCAGAGATTCAAAATCTCCCTTATCCTCTAGTCACTTTGGTCACAGCTGTGCCATCGAGCCTGTCACATAGCGCTCAGATATTCTTTGGGCCTCACACAATCCAAAAGTGTCCAGTGTCCAAAAGTGTGTGCAGAGATTCAAAATCTCCCTTATCCTCTAGTCACTTTGGTCACAGCTGTGCCATCGAGCCTGTCACATAGCGCTCAGATATTCATTGGGCCTCACACAATCCAAAAGTGTCCAGTGTCCAAAAGTGTGTGCAGAGATTCAAAATCTCCCTTATCCTCTAGTCACTTTGTTCACAGCTGTGCCATCGAGCCTGTCACATAGCGCTCAGATATTCTTTGGGCTTCACACAATCCAAAAGAGTCCAGTGTCCAAAAGTGTGTGCAGAGATTCAAAATCTCCCTTATCCTCTAGTCACTTTGGTCACAGCTGTGCCATCGAGCCTGTCACATAGCTCTCAGATATTCATTGGGCCTCACACAATCCAAGAGTGTCCAGTGTCCAAAAGTGTGTGCAGAGATTCAAAATCTCCCTTATCCTCTAGTCACTTTGGTCACAGCTGAGCCATCAAGCCTGTCACATAGCGCTCAGATATTCATTGGGCCTCACACAGTCCAAAAGTGTCCAGTGTCCACAAGTGTCTGCAGAAATTCAAAATCTCCCTTATCCTCTAGTCACTTTGGTCACAGCTGTGCCGTCGAGCCTGTCACATAGCGCTCAGATATTCATTGGGCCTCACACAATCCAAAAGTGTCCAGTGTCCAAAAGTGTGTGCAGAGATTGAAAATCTCCCTTATCCTCTAGTCACTTTGTTCACAGCTGTGCCATCGAGCCTGTCACATAGCGCTCAGATATTCATTGGGCCTCACACAATCCAAAAGTGTCCAGTGTCCAAAAGTGTGTGCAGAGATTCAAAATCTCCCTTATCCTCTAGTCACTTTGGTCACAGCTGTGCCATCGAGCCTGTCACATATAGCGCTCAGATATTCATTGGGCCTCACACAATCCAAAAGTGTCCAGTGTCCAAAAGTGTGTGCAGAGATTCAAAATCTCCCTTATCCTCTAGTCACTTTGGTCACAGCTGTGCCATCGAGCCTGTCACATAGCGCTCAGATATTCATTGGGCCTCACACAATCCAAAAGTGTCCAGTGTCCAAAAGTGTGTGCAGAGATTCAAAATCTCCCTTATCCTCTAGTCACTTTGGTCACAGCTGTGCCATCGAGCCTGTCACATAGTGCTCAGATATTCATTGGGCCTCACACAATCCAAAAGTGTCCAGTGTCCAAAAGTGTGTGCAGAGATTCAAAATCTCCCTTATCCTCTAGTCACTTTGGTCACAGCTGTGCCATCGAGCCTGTCACATAGCGCTCAGATATTCATTGGGCCTCACACAATCCAAAAGTGTCCAGTGTCCACAAGTGTCTGCAGAAATTCAAAATCTCCCTTATCCTCTAGTCACTTTGGTCACAGCTGTGCCATCGAGCCTGTCACATAGCGCTCAGATATTCATTGGGCCTCACACAATCCAAAAGTGTCCAGTGTCCAAAAGTGTGTGCAGAGATTCAAAATCTCCCTTATCCTCTAGTCACTTTGGTCACAGCTGTGCCATCGAGCCTGTCACATAGCGCTCAGATATACATTGGGCCTCACACAATCCAAAAGTGTCCAGTGTTCAAAAGTGTGTGCAGAGATTCAAAATCTCCCTTATCCTCTAGTCACTTTGGTCACAGCTGTGCCATCGAGCCTGTCACATAGCGCTCAGATATTCATTGGGCCTCACACAATCCAAAAGTGTCCAGTTTCCAAAAGTGTGTGCAGAGATTCAAAATCTCCCTTATCCTCTAGTCACTTTGGTCACAGCTGTGCCATCGAGCCTGTCACATAGCGCTCAGATATTCATTGGGCCTCACACAATCCAAAAGTGTCCAGTGTCCAAAAGTGTGTGCAGAGATTCAAAATCTCCCTTATCCTCTAGTCACTTTGGTCACAGCTGTGCCATCGAGCCTGTCACATAGCGCTCAGATATTCATTGGGCCTCACACAATCCAAAAGTGTCCAGTGTCCAAAAGTGTGTGCAGAGATTCAAAATCTCCCTTATCCTCTAGTCACTTTGTTCACAGCTGTGCCATCGAGCCTGTCACATAGCGCTCACATATTCTTTGGGCCTCACACAATCCAAAAGAGTCCAGTGACCAAAAGTGTGTGCAGAGATTCAAAATCTCCCTTATCCTCTAGTCACTTTGGTCACAGCTGTGCCATCGAGCCTGTCACATAGCTCTCAGATATTCATTGGGCCTCACACAATCCAAAAGTGTCCAGTGTCCAAAAGTGTGTGCAGAGATTCAAAATCTCCCTTATCCTCTAGTCACTTTGGTCACAGCTGAGCCATCGAGCCTGTCACATAGCGCTCAGATATTCATTGGGCCTCACACAGTCCAAAAGTGTCCAGTGTCCACAAGTGTCTGCAGAAATTCAAAATCTCCCTTATCCTCTAGTCACTTTGGTCACAGCTGTGCCATCGAGCCTGTCACATAGCGCTCAGATATTCATTGGGCCTCACACAGTCCAAAAGTGTCCAGTGTACACAAGTGTCTGCAGAAATTCAAAATCTCCCTTATCCTCTAGTCACTTTGGTCACAGCTGTGCCATCGAGCCTGTCACATAGCGCTCAGATATTCATTGGGCCTCACACAGTCCAAAAGTGTCCAGTGTCCAAAAGTGTGTGCAGAGATTCAAAATCTCCCTTATCCTCTAGTCACTTTGGTCACAGCTGTGCCATCGAGCCTGTCACATAGCGCTCAGATATTCATTGGGCCTCACACAATCCAAAAGTGTCCAGTGTCCAAAAGTGTGTGCAGAGATTGAAAATCTCCCTTATCCTCTAGTCACTTTGTTCACAGCTGTGCCATCGAGCCTGTCACATAGCGCTCAGATATTCATTGGGCCTCACACAATCCAAAAGTGTCCAGTGTCCAAAAGTGTGTGCAGAGATTCAAAATCTCCCTTATCCTCTAGTCACTTTGGTCACAGCTGTGCCATCGAGCCTGTCACATAGCGCTCAGATATTCATTGGGCCTCATACAATCCAAAAGTGTCCAGTGTCCAAAAGTGTGTGCAGAGATTCAAAATCTCCCTTATCCTCTAGTCACTTTGGTCACAGCTGTGCCATCGAGCCTGTCACATAGCGCTCAGATATTCATTGGGCCTCACACAATCCAAAAGTGTCCAGTGTCCAAAAGTGTGTGCAGAGATTCAAAATCTCCCTTATCCTCTAGTCACTTTGGTCACAGCTGTGCCATCGAGCCTGTCACATAGTGCTCAGATATTCATTGGGCCTCACACAATCCAAAAGTGTCCAGTGGCCAAAAGTGTGTGCAGAGATTCAAAATCTCCCTTATCCTCTAGTCACTTTGGTCACAGCTGTGCCATCGAGCCTGTCACATAGCGCTCAGATATTCATTGGGCCTCACACAATCCAAAAGTGTCCAGTGTCCACAAGTGTCTGCAGAAATTCAAAATCTCCCTTATCCTCTAGTCACTTTGGTCACAGCTGTGCCATCGAGCCTGTCACATAGAGCTCAGATATTCATTGGGCCTCACACAATCCAAAAGTGTCCAGTGTCCAAAAGTGTGTGCAGAGATTCAAAATCTCCCTTATCCTCTAGTCACTTTGGTCACAGCTGTGCCATCGAGCCTGTCACATAGCGCTCAGATATTCATTGGGCCTCACACAATCCAAAAGTGTCCAGTGTCCAAAAGTGTGTGCAGAGATTCAAAATCTCCCTTATCCTCTAGTCACTTTGGTCACAGCTGTGCCATCGAGCCTGTCACATAGCGCTCAGATATTCATTGGGCCTCACACAATCCAAAAGTGTCCAGTGTCCAAAAGTGTGTGCAGAGATTCAAAATATCCCTTATCCTCTAGTCACTTTGGTCACAGCTGTGCCATCGAGCCTGTCACATAGCGCTCAGATATTCATTGGGCCTCACACAATCCAAAAGTGTCCAGTGTCCAAAAGTGTGTGCAGAGATTCAAAATCTCCCTTATCCTCTAGTCAATTTGGTCACAGCTGTGCCATCGAGCCTGTCACATAGCGCTCAGATATTCATTGGGCCTCACACAATCCAAAAGTGTCCAGTGTCCAAAAGTGTGTGCAGAGATTCAAAATCTCCCTTATCCTCTAGTCACTTTGGTCACAGCTGTGCCATCGAGCCTGTCACATAGCGCTCAGATATTCAATGGGCCTCACACAATCCAAAAGTGTCCAGTGTCCAAAAGTGTGTGCAGAGATTCAAAATCTCTCTTATCCTCTAGCCACTTTGGTCACAGCTATGCCATCGAGCCTGTCACATAGCGCTCAGATATTCATTGGGCCTCACACAATCCAAAAGTGTCCAGTGTCCAAAAGTGTGTGCAGAGATTCAAAATCTCCCTTATCCTCTAGTCACTTTGGTCACAGCTGTGCCATCGAGCCTGTCATATAGCGCTCAGATATTCATTGGGCCTCACACAATCCAAAAGTGTCCAGTGTCCAAAAGTGTGTGCAGAGATTCAAAATCTCCCTTATCCTCTAGTCACTTTGGTCACAGCTGTGCCATCGAGCCTGTCACATAGCGCTCAGATATTCATTGGGCCTCACACAATCCAAAAGTGTCCAGTGTCCAAAAGTGTGTGCAGAGATTCAAAATCTCCCTTATCCTCTAGTCACTTTGGTCACAGCTGTGCCATCGAGCCTGTCACATAGCGCTCAGATATTCATTGGGCCTCACACAGTCCAAAAGTGTCCAGTGTCCACAAGTGTCTGCAGAAATTCAAAATCTCCCTTATCCTCTAGTCACTTTGGTCACAGCTGTGCCATCGAGCCTGTCACATAGCGCTCAGATATTCATTGGGCCTCACACAGTCCAAAAGTGTCCAGTGTCCAAAAGTGTGTGCAGAGATTCAAAATCTCCCTTATCCTCTAGTCACTTTGGTCACAGCTGTGCCATCGAGCCTGTCACATAGCGCTCAGATATTCATTGGGCCTCACACAATCCAAAAGTGTCCAGTGTCCAAAAGTGTGTGCAGAGATTCAAAATCTCCCTTATCCTCTAGTCACTTTGGTCACAGCTGTGCCATCGAGCCTGTCACATAGCGCTCAGATATTCATTGGGCCTCACACAATCCAAAAGTGTCCAGTGTCCAAAAGTGTGTGCAGAGATTCAAAATATCCCTTATCCTCTAGTCACTTTGGTCACAGCTGTGCCATCGAGCCTGTCACATAGCGCTCAGATATTCATTGGGCCTCACACAATCCAAAAGTGTCCAGTGTCCAAAATTGTGTGCAGAGATTCAAAATCTCCCTTATCCTCTAGTCACTTTGGTCACAGCTGTGCCATCGAGCTTGTCACATAGTGCTCAGATATTCTTTGGGCCTCACACAATCCAAAAGTGTCAGTGTCCAAAGTGTGTGCAGAGATTCAAAATCTCCCTTATCCTCTAGTCACTTTGGTCACAGCTGTGCATCGAGCCTGTCACATAGCGCTCAGATATTCATTGGGCCTCACACAATCCAAAAGTGTCCAGTGTCCAAAAAGTGTGTGCAGAGATTCAAAATATCCCTTATCCTCTAGTCACTTTGGTCACAGCTGTGCCATCGAGCCTGTCACATAGCGCTCAGATATTCATTGGGCCTCACACAATCCAAAAGTGCTCCAGTGTCCAAAAGTGTGTGCAGAGATTCAAAATCTCCCTTATCCTCTAGTCACTTTGGTCACAGCTGTGCCATCGAGCCTGTCACATAGCGCTCAGATATTCATTGGGCCTCACACAGTCCAAAAGTGTCCAGTGTCCCACAAGTGTCTGCAGAAATTCAAAATCTCCCTTATCCTCTAGTCACTTTGGTCACAGCTGTGCCATCGAGCCTGTCACATAGCGCTCAGATATTCATTGGGCTCACACAGTCCAAAAGTGTCCAGTGTCCACAAGTGTCTGCAGAAATTCAAAATCTCCCTTATCCTCTAGTCACTTTGGTCACAGCTGTGCCATCGAGCCTGTCACATAGCGCTCAGATATTCATTGGGCCTCACACAGTCCAAAAGTGTCCAGTGTCCAAAAGTGTGTGCAGAGATTCAAAATCTCCCTTATCCTCTAGTCACTTTGGTCACAGCTGTGCCATCGAGCCTGTCCACATAGCGCTCAGATATTCATTGGGCCTCACACAATCCAAAAGTGTCCAGTGTCCAAAAGTGTGTGCAGAGATTCAAAATCTCCCTTATCCTCTAGTCACTTTGGTCACAGCTGTGCCATCGAGCCTGTCACATAGCGCTCAGATATTCATTGGGCCTCACACAATCCAAAAGTGTCCAGTGTCCAAAAGTGTGTGCAGAGATTCAAAATATCCCTTATCCTCTAGTCACTTTGGTCACAGCTGTGCCATCGAGCCTGTCACATAGCGCTCAGATATTCATTGGGCCTCACACAATCCAAAAGTGTCCAGTGTCCAAAATTGTGTGCAAAGATTCAAAATCTCCCTTATCCTCTAGTCACTTTGGTCACAGCTGTGCCATCGAGCTTGTCACATAGCGCTCAGATATTCATTGGGCCTCACACAATCCAAAAGTGTCCAGTGTCCAAAAGTGTGTGCAGAGATTCAAAATCTCCCTTATCCTCTAGTCACTTTGGTCACAGCTGTGCCATCGAGCCTGTCACATAGCGCTCAGATATTCATTGGGCCTCACACAATCCAAAAGTGTCCAGTGTCCAAAAGTGTGTGCAGAGATTCAAATATCCCTTATCCTCTAGTCACTTTGTTCACAGCTGGTGCCATCGAGCCTGTCACATAGCGCTCAGATATTCATTGGGCCTCACACAATCCAAAAGTGTCCAGTGTCCAAAAGTGTGTGCAGAGATTCAAAATCTCCCTTATCCTCTAGTCACTTTGGTCACAGCTGTGCCATCGAGCCTGTCACATAGCGCTCAGATATTCATTGGGCCTCACACAATCCAAAAGTGTCCAGTGTCCACAAGTGTGTGCAGAAATTCAAAATCTCCCCTGTCCTATAGACACCTTGTACCTTGTTTTACATTACTATATAGTTTGTTGGATTTTGTCTACATTTCTACCAAAAATGAGGAAGTCTAGTGGAAGAGGCCGTGGAATTGGGCGGGGGTTGGCAGCTGGTAATGATGGTGTTGGTGGTGGATCTGATGGTAGTGGCAAGAGCAAAATAGGACTGAATGCAGGAGGTGTTGAGCCTGCGTCATCGTCTGGCTACATAAGGCCTCGAACGCTTAGTTTTCTAGGAGTTGGCAAACCGCTTTTAAAGCCAGAGCATCAGGAAAAAGTTTTGTCTTACATTGCTGACTCAGCCTCCAGCTCTATCGCCTCCTCTTCTTCAGTTGTAAAAAGTAAAAGCACTGAGTCGTCATTGGAGGCTCATGTTCATGAACCACACCTTTCCTTGTGTCCTTCACCCCAACCAAGATTGAAGGATGACGCAGGCCATACTACTGATTACTCCATGGAGCTGTTTTCACATACCATGCCTGGATTATCAAGTCAAATGGTGAATTACCCAGGCCAAGATGAATCTGACATGGAGTGCACTGATGCACAGCCGCTGATGGATGATTCTGCTGGTACATTCACTCAGAGCACTACATTGTCCTCGCAGTGTACAGAGCCAGATTCTGACCCTGATGAGACTCAGGTGCCCCTTCCCGCACACTATACCACCATACATGGTGACACAGAGGAAGGTGCACATGACATAGAAGAGGAGGTGATGGATGACCCAGTTGTTGACCCAGATTGGCATCCATTGGGGGAAGAGGGTGCTGCTTCCAATAGCTCAGATGAGGAGCATCCACAGCAGACATCGACATCACAACAGCTGTTATCTGGCAGGCCCGGAGCACTCCAAAGACAGGTTCCAAACATCAAAAGAGTTGCTGGACAGCTTGTCCAGAGGGTCAAAAGATCACAGCGTGCTAGGCCGCAAAATGTCTGCCAAAGTAGGAAGAGTGCAGTGTGGCAGTTTTTTTAACAAAATCCTCATGATCAGGCCAAGGTTATCTGTAAGAAGTGCGCAAAGACCTTTAGCCGAGGGAAAAATCTGAAAAATTTGAATACCAGTTGCATGCTTAGACATTTAACCAGCATGCACTTGCAAGCGTGGACACAACACCAAACCTCAAGTGCCACATGTGCAACTGATCACAACGAAGGTAGTCAGCAACGCTACATTGTTTCCCCCACTGTAAGCCCACCGGTTAGCACAGCAGCAAATGTTGAGGTGTCGTTGCAAGGCCACAGCAGTCAGGGAATCCCACTGTTATATCAACGAAAGACTGATTCTAGGCCATCAGAAAGAACACCAACTCCATCACCACCATCAACCCTCTCTCAGTCCGCCCTGTCCACCGCTACTTCCACCATATGCAGCTCTCAAGTCCAGCTCACCCTCCCAGACACTATGAGTAGGTCAAGAAAGTGCTCAGTCTCTCATCCGCGTACACTGGGTTTGAACGCCCACATTGCCAAACTAATCTCGTTTGAGATGATGCCCTTTCGGTTGGTGGAAAGCACAGCTTTCCGCGAACTCATGGCCTATGCAGTACCACGCTATGACCTACCCAGTCGCCACTTCTTCTCTCGCAAAGCCATCCCAGCCCTCCACCATCATGTGAAAGACCGCATTGTCCATGCACTCAAGCAGTCAGTGAGCGGAAAGGTGCACCTCACAACTGATGCATGGTCCAGTCGGCATGGCCAGGGCCGTTACGTGTCCATCACTGCGCACTGGGTTAATGTGGTGGATGCAGGGTCCACAGGGGACAGCGGTGGTGGGACAGTGCTGCCTAGCCCACGGTATAGGAAACAGTTGGCTGTAGGCGTTCGACCCTCCTCCTCCTCCTCCAGAAGCGAAAGCTCGTCCACGAGCACTCCATCTGCAGCTGCCACTGTTGCACACGATGTGTCCCCCTATCGAGCAGCTAGTGGAAAGCGTCAGCAGGCTGTGTTGCAGATGATGTGTTTGGGCAACAGACACACCGCCGAGGTGCTGGCCGAGTACTTGAAGCGACAAACTGAGTCATGGCTGGGCAGTGTACATCTTGAGGCAGGCAAGGTAGTTAGTGATAACGGCCGTAATTTTGTGGCAGCCATAGCCCTTTCAAAACTCAGCCATATACCTTGCTTGGCTCACACCTTGAATCTGGTGGTGCAGTGCTTCCTCAAAAATTATTCGGATTTAACAGCCCTGCTCCAGAAGGTGCGAAGACTGTGCGCGCACATCCGCCGGTCGCCTGTACACTCCGTTCGTATGCAGAAGCTACAGCGATTGCTCCACCTTCCCAACCACCGCCTCATTATCGACATTGCAACAAGGTGGAACTCCACCCTGCACATGGTGGAGCGGCTGTGCGAGCAGAGGCAGGCCATAATGCATTTGTGGGAGGATACACGGCCAGGCACTTTGAGAGCAGACATGGAGTTGACAGGTGTGCAGTGGTCGAAGCTGAAAGACCTCTGTAAAGTCCTTCAGTGTTTTGAGGAATGCACACGGCTGGTAAGCGCAGACGACGCCATCCTAAGCATGAGCATCCCACTTATGCGTCTGCTCATGCAAACTTTGACGCACCTTAAGGAGCAGGCGTCTGCAGCCAATGTTGATGAGGAGGAAGAGGAGGAGGGAATCCTTGATGACATTCAGCCATTGTCTGCTCAGGGACCTCTCCTGGACGAGGTGGAGGAAGAAGAGCAGGAGGAGGAGGATGATGGGGATGATTACTTAGGGGAGGAGGATGCATCTCCTGGAGCAAGTGAAAATGTTGGCGTGGCAAGGTCTGGTACAGGGTTTGTGCGTGACTGGAGGGATGTGGATTTGCCAGAACGTGCTCCTCCAACCAGCACTCGCAGTGCATCATTGACACCGGGAACATTGGCCCACATGTCAGATTATGCCTTGCAGATCCTAAAAAGGGACCCACGCATTGCCAAAATGATGAACGATGATGACTACTGGTTGGCCAGCATCCTGGATCCACGCTATAAAGGCAAATTACAAAACATCATGCCACAGGAGAACCTTGACCTAATATTGGCTAATAAACAAGCAACTCTGGTAAATCGGTTGCTTGAGGCATTCCCAGCACACAGCAGCGGTGATGGTTCTCACACGAGCCGTACGGGCCGGGGGCAGCTTGGCAGAGGTGTTCGTGGTGCACACAGCAGAAGTGGCGTTGGAGACAGGGGTTTCATGACAATGTTGTGGACTGATTTTTCAAGTACCGCTCACACAACTGGTAATACTGCATCGATGGAAAGTGACAGGAGACAGCAGTTGTCAACTATGGTTACAAACTACTTTTCCTGCCATATCGATGTTCTCCCACACAGGTCATTCCCCTTTGACTATTGGGCCGGTAAACTGGACACCTGGCCTGAATTGGCACAATATGCCTTACAGGAGCTCACTTGCCCAGCTGCAAGTGTGCTATCGGAAAGAGTCTTCAGTGCAGCTGGATCAATCCTGACAGAAAAAAGGACCCGTCTGTCAACCCAAAATGTGGATGATCTAACCTTCATTAAAATGAACCACGCATGGGTTTCCAAGGATTTTGTCCCACCTTCCTCTGATGACACATAGGGTGACAGAAAAATGGCTTGCTTTGGTCCACCTCTTCCTGGGACTTGACCTATTTCACCTTTTGCATCAGCTGAATGTCCAACATCAACATATGCCACTTTCTAAAACTCCCTAACTGTGCTGCCTCCCCCCCCCCATGGCTGGGGTCACCACCTAGCGCACGACACCGTGCGAGTGCCGTTGCCCTGGACAGGTGGGTAGGCCGACTCTTGGGCACGGGCACTGGTACAGGGTCCTTCATAGTGCAATCAAGTGTCTCTGACGGTGGTGGTGCACACCCGCCGTCAGACACACCGCCGTACTATGAGGGGCCCAGTGTCAGTACCGATGCCCACGAGTGGGCCCCCCTTGCTTGGGCAGGGCCCCAGCATTTGCAATCTTTACCTCTCCCTGCTCCTCCGCTGTGTAGTCTGGGCCGTCAAATCCATACTGTGCCTGACACCGTCTGAGCCTGCCTGCTGATGTATAGACATATATTTTGAATGTGTACGCTATCCATACATGTTATCCGGGGAAACGGTACCCTTTCTAACCTTTGTGCAATCACGTGCAATCCATTCTGGGCCTAACACCGTCTGAGCCTGCCTCCTGAGACATATATTTTGAATGTGTACGCTATCCATACATGTTATCCGGGGATACGGTACCCTTTCTAACCTTTGTGCAATCACGTGCAATCCATACTGGGCCTAACACCGTCTGAGCCTGCCTCCTGAGACATATATTTTGAATGTGTACGCTATCCATACATGTTATCCGGGGATACGGTACCCTTTCTAACCTTTGTGCAATCACGTGCAATCCATACTGGGCCTAACACCGTCTGAGCCTGCCTCCTGAGACATGTATTTTGAATGTGTACGCTATCCATACATGTTATCCGGGGATACGGTACCCTTTCTAACCTTTGTGCAATCACGTGCAATCCATACTGGGCCTAACACTGTCTGAGCCTGCCTCCTGAGACATATATTTTGAATGTGTACGCTATCCATACATGTTATCCGGGGATACGGTACCCTTTCTAACCTTTGTGCAATCACGTGCAATCCATACTGGGCCTAACACCGTCATAGCCTGCCTCCTGAGACATATATTTTGAATGTGTATGCTATCCATACATGTTATCCGGAGATACGGTACCCTTTCTAACCTTTGTGCAATCACGTGCAATCCATACTGGGCCTAACACCGTCTGAGCCTGCCTCCTGAGACATATATTTTGAATGTGTACGCTATCCATACATGTTATCCGGGGATACGGTACCCTTTCCAACCTTTGTGCAATCACGTGCAATCCATACTGGGCCTAACACCGTCTGAGCCTACCTCCTGAGACATATATTTTGAATGTGTACGCTATCCATACATGTTATCCGGGGATACGGTACCCTTTCTAACCTTTGTGCAATCACGTGCAATCCATACTGGGCCTAACACCGTCTGAGCCTACCTCCTGAGACATATATTTTGAATGTGTACGCTATCCATACATGTTATCTGGGGATACGGTACCCTTTCTCACCTTTGTGCAATCACGTGTAATCCATACTGGGCGTGAGAACGGCTGGCGAGCTGTTAAGCAAGCTACAGCACCTGTGGTTTGCACACGTAAGTTTTTCATTTTTTCAGGAATGACGGTTAGGCCTAATTCCAGAACTGCGGTTGACCTGCACTTACTGGGAAATCATTGTTCGCGGGTAATAATTGTAATCAGTGATCCCCATCACTAACGTTGTTCAGCGGGTTATCTGCACCTGTAAGCGACAAACGCTGGCCTTTTCAGTGTAGCGCACATGCAGCCACGGACATGTAAGGGCATGACACACCAGTTATTGGCCAATCTCATGTGCCAGAGCCTCATGTGTCCCTCTAGTAAGCCCGACTCGGACCGCGGGGCATGACGGAGTCTCGTTCGTTAACGGAATTAAGCTTGCAATGTGTGCATCTGTTCTGTAGCTGGCATGGTTGAGGTTTCCCAGGTGGAGTCGAATTTAACCGTAGGCTCCACTCCTGGTGGTGCCCTTCTGGACATTCCTTTAAGGTTCAGCTTTGCAACCATACTGCACACGTAAAACAAACACTTTGCCTTCATGAACGCTGTTTGGAGGGTCATGACTCGTGGGAATAACGCCGCCCAATCAGTTAACCTGCTAGAGAGATCCTTCATTGCTCCCAAGCATGACATCACACTCCCTAGGAAGAAGGTAATGCCACTGTGGCGACCGTACTCCTGGGGGCGACACAAGTGCACTGATGCCCAGCCACTGCTCGATGAATCTGCTGGTACATTGACCCAGACCACTACATTCCCCTCGCACGCTACACGACCTGAATCTGACCCTGATGAAACTCAGGTTACCCTTCCCATATACAGTTCCATCTTACACGGTGACAAAGAGGAAGCTGCAGATGAAAGTGCAGGTTCGGCCCACCCGCCATCAGACACACCACCGTACTATCAGGGGCCCTGTGCCAGTGCCGTCGCCAACGAGTGGGCCCCCCTGCTTGCTCAGGATCACAGCACTTGCAAAGTTGAAATACTGTGCAGTGAGATGGAAGATGGGGACGACGAGGAATCCAGACAAGTACAGGGATTCCCTAGCGAGGAGACTTATTTGATTGTTTTCAATGTTGGGACAGCAATTTTTGGGGAGCACTATACTCTGGAGAATGATAGATGGGGCCCACCATACACTGGAACATTCCAAAGGTGGACATCAGACACTGGAGCAGCATTTACAGGGCCCATTATACACTAGAGCATTAGAAATGGGGCCCATTATGTTTGGAGCATTATTTGGGCCCATAAGACAGTGGAGCTTCATCCATGGGGACCAACATATACTGTAGCATTATGTGGAGCTCATCATATACTGTTTCAAACATTATATGGGACCAATGATTCTGTATGGAGAAATAGATGGGCCTCGTCATGAGATGTAAAAAGTGAGGTATTTTTCATTGTACTATACCGCTATTTATCTGCCGTATCGGAGGGGGAAGCGTCTTGAGGAGATCATTTGCATATTCCCAGTGCCTTCTGGGATAAGTGAAGAGTCTCCGCGAGCTCAACGATCACTGGGTTTTGGCCGTTGCAGCTGAAAAGAGGAAATCGGAAAACCAGGGGAAGAGTCTTGAGGAGATCATTTGCATATTCCCAGTGCCTTCTGGGATAAGTGAAGAGTCTCCGCGAGCTCAACGATCACTGGGTTTTGGCCGTTGCAGCTGAAAAGAGGAAATCGGAAAAACCGCGCGCCCATCGGCGCGCGAATTTTGGCTCATCTTTCATCGTTTTTAAGAAATCTCAAGATGGAAGAGGCCAGGAGCCATTTGGTGAGCTGCATTTCTTGCTACATGTTCACAGACTTACCAGTGGAAAAGCCAAGCTTCACATGCCACAAATGCAAGCTTGTGTCCCTGTTGGAGGAAAAGTTGCAAAATCTCGAAGAGAGGTTGGCTACGTTGAAGATCATTAAGGAAGGTGAAGAGTTCTTGGACAGAGCAGAATTATCTCTTCATGTTACAGAAAGAGAAGAAATTCGAAGTGCACCTGAAGAAACAGAGGAATGGAGACATGTGACCCAGAGAAGCAGGAGGATCAGGAGGCAGTCAGCACCCATACTGCTCAGAAACCAGTACCAGGCTCTCACGCAGGAAAACGATGAAGAAATACATCAGGATAAGACTTTGCCAACAAACAGCAACCTTGTACGCCTTCAGAGTCCTCCTGGATGGAGAAAGAAAAATGTTGTGAAGACGAAACGGAGAGTGGTGGTCATGGGGGATTCCCTGTTGAGAGGAACAGAGGCCGCTATCTGCAGACCGGATATAACTTCAAGAGAAATGTGCTGTCTTCCAGGTGCAAAAATTAAAGATGTGTCTGACAAGATATCAGGACTCTTCAGACCTACAGATGACTACCCATTCCTGCTACTACATGTGGGGACAAATGACACCGCAAGAAACGACCTGGAAACCATCTGCAGAGACTTTGAAGACTTAGGCAAGAAAGTGAAAGAACTGGGAGCGCAGGTGGTCTTCTCTTCCATCCTCCCAGTGGATGGCCATGGAACAAGGAGGTGGAATAAGATTCTGCAGGTGAACAACTGGCTACGTCGATGGTGCCGTCAGCAACGATTTGGATTTCTGGATCACGGAGTGAACTACTTATACGATGGACTACTTGCTAGAGATGGGGTGCACCTTACGAAGACTGGAAAGCATGTATTTGGAAGTCGCCTTGCTACACTTGTAAGGAGAGCTTTAAACTAGAACAACATGGGAAGGGAAGCAAAAGACCAGAAAAAGCCATACACCTGACAAATGCTATTGAGAACTCTGCTAATAGAAGTGGAAAGGAAGAACAAAGACGAAAGAATCTAATTAATAAAAATATTGGAGAAAGAGAAACCAATCACAAACTAAAATGTTTCTATACTAATGCACAAAGCATGGGCAACAAACAAGGAGAATTGGAACTACTAACACAGGAAAAGAAATATGATGTCATTGGAATCACTGAAACTTGGTGGGACGATACACATGATTGGAATACAAGACTAGAAGGATACAACTTATTTGCAAGAAACAGACTTGATAAACGAGGAGGGGGTGTTGCATTGTATGTTAGAAACGCGTATATCTGCACAGAGATTGAAGCTTCAGAGACTGGGAGTTCTGTGGAAACTGTTTGGATAAGAATACAAGGACAGAACAATGGAAAGGACACCATTGTAGGCATTTACTACAGGCCGCCTGTGCAAGCTGAAGATATGGATGAACTCTTTATGCATCAAATGGCCAAGTTCTCCAAAAAATATGACATAGTTGTCATGGGAGATTTCAACTATCCAGACATTTGTTGGGAATCTCTCTCAGGCAAAACTAACAGGTCAAGGAAATTCTTATCCTCTCTTGCTGACAACTTTATCTTCCAAAAGGTAGGGGAGAAAACAAGGGGAACTGCTACCTTGGATCTAATCCTTATAAACAGGGAGGAAATGGTTGAGGAGGTAAAAGTGGCTGGAACCCTAGGAGGTAGCGACCATGCTATTTTAGAATTTTGGATAACTAGAGGCGGAAGACCTGTGAAGACTCAGACGTCAAGGTTAGATTTCAGAAAGGCAGATTTTAAGGGATTCAGAAAGATAATTGGAGGGATCCAATGGCTGGATATCCTTAAAGACAAAAATGTCCAGGAAGGATGGGAAATCTTGAAAAATGAAATTCTCAAAGCACAGTTGTTAACAATTCCGAAAAGAGGGAAGAATAGGAAGCATTTAAGGAAACCAGGATGGGTGAACACAGAACTTAAGCACATGCTAAAAAGGGAAGAAAAAGATGTTTATAAAATGGAAAGAGGGAGGCATATCTAAAGAAGAATATAATGCTGTCTGCAGAATCTGCAAATCAGATTAGCTAAAGCTGAAAATGAATTGAGGCTTGCAAGAGATGTCAAAAGCAATAATAAAGGATTTTGGGGATATGTCAAAAGTAAAAGAAAATTCAAAGATGCTATAGGATTTTTACAGGATGAAAATGATGAAATGGTAAGACAGGATGTTGAGAAGGCTGAACTTTTAAATTCCTATTTTGCATCTGTTTTCTCTCAGAAAGGAAATGTAACACCAACTGTTATTCACTGTCCTATTAAGGGAATAGAAGAATCCAGGATATCTATAAACAGAAAGATAGTGAGGAAACACTTAGCTAACCTAAATGAATTCAAGTCTCCAGGTCCAGATGAATTACACCCCAGAGTACTGAAGGAGATAGCAGAAGACATTTCTGAACCACTCTCCATAATCTTTGAAAATTCTTGGAGAACAGGAGAAGTGCCAGAAGACTGGAGAAGAGCAAATGTTGTTCCTATCTTCAAAAAGGGGAAGAAGGTGGACCCAGGCAACTATAGGCCGGTGAGTCTGACTTCTATACCAGGAAAGATCTTTGAACAAATTATTAAACAACATGTAAGTCAATACCTGGATAAGAATGAAGTGATCAAACAGAGTCAGCATGGGTTTGTAACTAATAAGTCATGTCAGACTAACTTAATTTCCTTCTATGACGGTATCACTGATTGGGTGGATCAAGGAAATGCTGTAGATATAGTATATCTTGACTTCAGCAAAGCATTTGACAAAGTCTCTCATACAATCCTTATTGAAAAAATGACTAAGTATGGAATGGACAAGGCAACTGTTAGGTGGATTCATAGCTGGCTTAGTGATCGGACCCAAAGAGTGGTCGTAAATGGCTGCACATCCAGTTGGAAGAATGTCTCAAGTGGGGTACCACAGGGCTCTGTCCTGGGCCCTGTATTGTTCAACATCTTTATCAACGATTTAGATGAAGGAATTGAGGGTAAACTGATTAAATTTGCTGATGACACAAAGCTAGGAGGGATAGCTAATACTAGAGAAGAGAGAGAGAGGATTCAAAAAGATTTAAATAAACTGGAGAAGTGGGCAGTAACTAACAGAATGGTTTTTAACAGGGAGAAATGCAAAGTACTACATCTGGGCAATAAAAATGAAAAAAGCATATATAGAATGGGAGGAATAGGGCTAAGTGACAGCACATGTGAAAAAGACTTGGGTATACTAATAGATCACAGACTGAATATGAGTCAACAGTGTGATGCAGCAGCAAAAAAGGCAAATGCAGTTCTAGGATGTATTAACAGAAGCATACAGTCTAGATCACGTGAAGTCATTATTTCCCTCTACTCCTCTTTGGTCAGACCTCATCTGGAATATTGTGTCCAGTTTTGGGCACCACATTTTAAAAAAGACATCAACAAACTGGAGCAAGTTCAGAAAAGAGCGACCAGAATGGTGACCGGTCTGCAAACCCTGTCTTATGAGGAAAGGTTGCAGGATTTGGGAATGTTTAGTTTGCAAAAGAGAAGACTGAGAGGAGACTTAATTGCTGTCTACAAATATCTAAAGGGCTGTCACATTGTAGAAGGATCAACTTTATTCTCATTTGCACAAGGAAAGACTAGAAGCAATGGGATGAAACTGAATGGGAGGAGACACAGATTAGATATTAGAAAAAACTTTTTGACAGTTAGAGTGATCAATGAGTGGAACAGGCTGCCACGAGAAGTGGTGAGTTCTCCTTCAATGGAAGTCTTCAAACAGAGGCTGGACAGACATCTGACTGGGATGATTTAGCGAATCCTGCTTTGAGCAGGGGGTTGGACCAGATGGCCCAGGAGGTCCCTTCCAACTCTACGATTCTATGATTCTATGATTCTAGGATATGGCCTGAATGGATGTCATCTGGTCAAGCCCGACTAACAAAACTTGGAAATCTGATGAAGCCGGACATAGAATTAATAGCAAAGTGGGTTCGTGATGCATGGGAAGAGATTCCAGAGGACATGGTGCAACGCGCCTTCAAGAAATGTGGCATTAGTAATGCTATGGATGGCAGTGAAGACAGCGCTTTGTATGAAGACGACAACAGTGACGGTGATGACCAACTCAGTGATGATGACGACAATGTCTATGCTGATAACCTCTTACCAGCTGAAGCTGAAGCTCTGTTTGGACATACAGATGATGAGGAATCCAGTGACTTTGAAGGATTTTAACTCTTGTGTTTTACATTGAGCTGAGGTTTTTGTACTTTTAAAGTCGTTGTTGCCCTATTGGTTTTGTTGACCCTCTTTTCAACTTTCAGGGCTTGTTTAATGTTTTTCTTGTAAATAAATATTCAAAAACATTTAACCTACTTATGTCTCACTTAATTTTACTTTTAGGCTGAGTTCACACGTGGCGTTTTTTTCACGTTTCCGCGGCGGTTTTAACCGCACAATTTTGCCGCGAAAACGCAAAAAATAAGCATCCCATGCATTCCTATGGGATTCCGCAATGCTGTGCTAATGCTGCGGTTTTTACCGCGGCGGAATCGCTTTGCGGTAAAAACCGCAGCATGCTCATTAATTTGCGGAATCGCGGCGATCCCGCACCCATAGGAATGCATTGTTCCGCTTATTTCCCGCATGTGGCTGTGCCCACCATGCGGAAAGTAAGCAGAACAATTGCGGATGGTACCCACGGTCCGGAGGAGAGGAGACTGTCCTCCGGGCTTTGGGTACCATATCCCTGTAAAAAATAGAATTTAAAATAAAAAATATTGTTATTCTCACCCTCCGACGTCCCGCGCAGCCTTCCCGCTTCTCTCCACGCTCTCGTTCCCAGTAGTCCTTTGCGAAAATGCTCACGATGACGTCCATTCTCGCGGGATCGCGAAGTCTCGCGGTCATTCGCGCGACGTCATCGCGAATTACCGCGAGACGTCGCGATCCCGCGAGAACTGATGTCATCGCGGGCATTTTCGCAAAGGATTACTGGGAACGGATGCGCGGGACGTCGGAGAGTGAGAATAACACCGTTTTTTATTTTTTTTTTACATTCTTTCTTTTACTACTGATGCCGCATAGGCAGCCTCAGTAGTAAAAAGTTGGTCACACATGTCAAACACTATGTTGGATGAGTGTGACCAACCTGTCAATCAGTTCTCCAAGCGATGCTACAGATCGCTTGGAAAACGCTTGCATTTTGCAAGCTAATTACGCTTGCAAATGCTAGTTTTTCCGCGGGAAAATCGCGGGAATTTAAAATGTGATTTTCCCGCGGACTGGAATTCTGGAATTCTCGCGGTAATTTCCGCGAGAGTTCCGGTACGTGTGCACTTAGCCTTATTCTTATCTTTTTTTATTTTTGAAATTTACCAGTATCTTCGGCAATTCCCACCCTAGACTTATACTCGAGTCAATAAGTTTTCCCAGGTTTTTGAGGCAAAATTAGGGGGGTCGACTTATACTCGGATCGACTTATACTCGAGTATATACGGTATATAAATTAGCAAAAAATAAATAAGTGGATGAAATAAATGTAAAAATAAATAGCTGGGAACACGCACATAAAATAGTGAATGTAAAAATAAAAATCTCTGCGTGCTCTGGTATATACAAAAAGGGTGGAATTTCATTACATTGTGGTATCACATCCCCTCTCGGCTCAATCACTGCAGTATTCATATTTGCTCATACTTTGTACTGTAAACCCATTTTAGTAACGATTTTATTTTTTTACCTGAACAGATGCAGAATGATGTTGCAAAACTTTTCTCACAAATTTACTTTCATTTGTCAGCACATCTCCTGGAAGAAATGTGCAGGTAGCAGATGTGGCAGACAAGTTAATGTGCTGTCATCCTGAAAAGTTTTACTTCTTGATTTCACAGCTGATATATATTCTTGTTTTCCATTTTAAACAACTGCACGTTTCATTGATCCCTACAGAAAATATCAGTCACTAAAGAGAAATTAAAAAAGAAAGTAGGAAACATGATTCCACTATGTTGTAACATATTTTCCATAAATATGTATATATATTTATATACATATATACAGTATATGTAGGAATCTGTCTCACTTGGGGGCGGGATGAGGTATCACGGGAACTGTTTCTATTTACAAGTCCAGCTGGTTTATTTCAGTCCACATAAACCGCACTGCAAGAAAACTTACATGCAGCTCTTTCTTGGTGTAAAGGTAAAAGACACAGGAAAAGTCCAATTAGCTGCGAGGTCACCTGCTCAGTTTCAGACACTTCTCTGTACATGCAAGTATCCCCACTGAAGGTGTAGCAACTTCCACTCACACAGACCATGTGTGAGACAACCAGGTTCCATTTTACAATGTGAACCACACCCAGGTGTGGAGTATGTGGGAAGCCAGATCCGCCCATATCTCCAACTGCCCGTAAACCTGGCTCAAATGTGTAATAGAGCAATACTCCAAGTTTACAACACAGAGAACAACCATTTCTGTGATACAAATCTCCCATCAACACTGTGTTCCCGGCAGCCATCTTACATACCCCCCCTCTGCGAAAAGCCGTGGACCTTGGCACCTTCCACCACCAGATACGGGATTCTCAAAGTAACATTGGCATTACCATGTAGCTTCCTGGCTCTATGTTCCACATGGAAGTTGAAATCTTACATGGCTAGATACAAGAACATTTCTACCCTTTTTCTACTTCATTTACCTATGTAGGATATGGTCGGATGCTAATCAAAATTTTCACCCTAACAGATAGTATCACAACATGTCTATGCATTGCCAAACCCAAACGGTAAACTTTGGGGTCTGTAATGGACACCTAGTTCTTGTGCACAGACCCTGAACCCTGACTTCTGTTGAAAATCCGTGTTACTGTTCAGGTTCGGCAGCCTGAACAAAGCTTGTTGAAAGGATGCATTGCAGCCAATCAACAAGCTTTTAGTGTGTGGGCACTTCTGGCCTCATCACAGTCATATTAAGTATTGGCAAGGCTGTAATGGGCCAGCAGCACACTGTATATATATATATTAAAAAAATGTGCGGTCCCCTCTATTGTTGATAACCAGCACAGGTAAATCTGACAACTGTGGCGGCAGCCCTCAGCTATCAGCTTCATCTTGGCTGGTTCTCAAAAATAAATACATTATTTAAAAAATGGTGTGGGGTCCCCCCACATTTTTTGATAACCAGCCAAGCTAAAGCAGACAGCTGGAGGCTGACATTCTCAGACTGGAAAGAGGTCATGTTATTGTGCCTCCCCAGCCTAAAAATAGCAGCATAAAACTGTCCCAGAAAGGGCACATCCATTAGATGCACCAATTCTGATGCTTTGCCCGGCTCTTTCCACTTGCCCTCATGCGACGGCAAGTGGGGTAATAGTTTTTGGTATTGATGTCAGCTGTTTTGTGTCCGCTGACATTAAGCCAAGGGGTCAGTAATGGAGAGGCATCTATTAGACACCCCCATTACTAACCCTGTAGTGAAAATTAACAAACACATACACATAAAAGTACTTTAATTCAACAAAACTCTCCCCAACCTTCTTTTACCCATTTATTAATGTAAAAATAAAAAATCAAATGTCCGCTTATAATCCATATGTCCCACGATGAGCTCCAACTCTCTTACATCTGGATGCATTGCTGAGTGGTGGCATGATGCAACCGCTCATCCTGGCAGCCAGGACACACTGTACTGAACGTGAGAATGTGGCTTTCTGTGACTGGCAGTAACCTTAATGACGTCACCGCCGGTCACATGCAGGCGCGTTCTCACACTCAGCGTGTCCCGGACTGAGAGATCACATCATACCACCACTCAGCAATACATCCAGATCTACAGTAGTAAAGTTGGGGATCATTGTGGGACATATGGATAATCAGTTGACAGGTGAGTATAACTTTGATTTTTTATTTTTACATTAATATGGGTGAAAGAGGGTTGGGATTTTTTTTTCAATTAAAGAACTTTGCATTGTGTGTGTTTTTTACCTAAAATTATGCGGTTAGTAATGGGGGTGTCTTATAGATGCCTCTCCATTGCTAACACCTAGGCTTGATGTCAGCAAACATAAAACAGCTGACATCAGCTGCAAAACTATTACCCCACTTGCCACGCACCAGGGCAAGTGGGAAGAGCTGTGACTAAGTGCCATAACTGCTGCATTGAATGGATGTGCCATTTCTAGGGTTGCTTAGGGCTGGTGTTTTTAATCTAGGAGGGGGCCAATATCCATGGCCCCTTCCCAGGCTATTAATATCAGCAGGTAGCTGTCTGTGTAGCCTTTACTGATTATTGAATATAGACAGGACCCCATGCCATTTTTTATTTGATCCCCATTTTATTAAACAGCAAAGGCTACACAGACAGCTGTGAGCTGATATTAATAGAGTGGGAAGCTCCATGTTTATTGTCCCTTTCCCAGAATACTAACACCAGCTCCCAGCAGACCACTTTCCTTCTGCTGGATAGTAAAAATAGGGGGGACCCCACTCCATTTTTTTAAAAAATATTTATTTATTCCAGAAATAAATGTACAGTAAAATACATATGGACTACACTGATGCCTGTGCATCTTAGTTACAATGCACAGGTGTCAGCTGATGAAAGTACTACTCTCATCAGCGTCACCTGCTCTCACTTTCCATCAGCGATACCAGGCGAAGGCTGATGAGAGTAGTAGTATTAGCTTGACTAGCGGTAACCTTTTCATCGCTGGTCACATCTACTGGCTCACATGCTGTCACACACATTATACATAAACATTTGTTGAGCTGGTCCATTTTTTCTTTGGATCTACACATTAAAGGACACAACCTCGGTGGGTGTCCATGTCTACATCCTGCTCAGCTCTGCTAAGCACGGTACCCCATTTGTAGCCTTCACTAAGATTTGATAAGAACAATTCAATACAAGATATCACCAAAAAATAAAAATGTTTATAGCACACTGAACTTTTAATAAAAAAAACCTGAAAAAAAATGTTCATGTTGGTTTAACATCTGAGGACACAGCATATTTTTCAAGGTTGAGCATGGTTCATAAATCATTTTGCTCAGAAAACAGTGTACACAATGCAAAGCAATATTAAGCGCTTGTGCGCACGTTGCAGATTAGGTTTCTAGAAGAACCTGAAGCAATCCTGATGCCAGCAAAGTGAATGAGAAACCTGAAGTGTCATGCACACATTGCTTATTTATGATTTGCAGATTTGGTGCAGAAAAGTAGATTTTATTTGATTAATATGCCCATGTCTAAGGCTATGTGCACACGTTAGCATTTTTAAAAGCTCAGGAAACGGGTCTCCTTCCCAGAAAACGCGCAGTTTTTTTGCTTTTGCCGCGATTTTTGCGCAAAAACCGCGCGTCTTTGATGCATTTTTTTTTCAGCGCGTCTTTTGGACCATAGGAAATAGCCAAAAATGTGGACCTAAGTGGAAATTAATGAACATGCTGCGCTTTTTACCGCTAAGCGTTTCCTTAGCGGTAAAAAAACGCATCCATTGGCACAAAAAGGCCAAAATGCATTAAAAACGCAACGTGGGCACACAGCCTAAAAATTATGGTCCAAAAATTATCCAATCATAAAGGGAATCTGTTATTACAAACAGCAGGAAGTTAGACTCTAAAACAAAACCCTTAGCGGCTGATGTAAAAATTACAAGTTTTTCATTTTTCATTTTTAATACAGATTATGATATGTAAAAAAAAAATAACATTGCCAAAAATATTTCATAAATACATTTAACACAAAAGATAGATTTGAAGAATAGGTGATTTTCAGATGATATATGAACTTATTCAAAGGGAAGCTATGTACAGATGTAATAATAATGAGAAGGGTAATTGTGGTCTCTAACAAATCCTGGTTACCAGCATCAGCAGTGACAGTATATGACCTCTCAACCCATAATCCAAGCTGGTAATTTGTTTATCAACTACCAAAACACGCAGCCACATTTATTCCTGCAGATCCAGCTCGTAGGTTGCAGCATGAATCCTAGGAAAGAATACACTTACGGGTCTTTATCTAAAAAGGTCAAAGTCTTTATGAGAAGAAGATAAAACCATATAAATATTATAGTCCACTGAGGCACAGCAAAAGTTCACAGACGACGCAATGTTCTCCTCACAAATTATGGGCAACTGTGTATTGTACATACGAGTGAATAAAGAAACACTTCCATGGACGTCAGAATTGTTGGGATAGAAAAAAATCTGAGTTTTAAAGAGGCAAATAAAACCATTTGAGATATAAAAAAAATGTTCTACTATTTTTATATTTCATGTCCTATCATATAGATGGGTCATCAATATCAGGTATGGAGCTTGATACCCCCACGATCATTCTAAAAGAGATGGATCTGCAGTACTTGGTCATGGTCACTGCACACTATGGAGCTTTAGACTAAGTTCACACTAGGCTTTTTTGCAGCGTTTTTTTATGCTTTTTTTAATGCTAATTTTCAGCTGCATTTTACAGTACCAGCAAATCCTATGAGATTTCAGAAATCTCATGCACGTACATTTCCTTTTTTTGTCCTCAGTATTTTGTGCTTTGCATGTTTTTTCAGAAATAGAGCATGTCACTTCTTTCAGCGTTTTTCACCCATTGAAAGCAATGGGTAATAAAAAAAGTAAGCACAGCAGTACATGAAACCCATTTATTTTTGTGATTTTTTTCAGGTTTACCATCTTGTCTTGGTCACCTGAGATGGCATTTTTGATTAGTAAAGTTTAAATAAATTAGTGATGCATACAAAGTAAACATTGGCCAACCAAGGTGTGAGATTGAACAATGTCTGTGGCTGACCAAGGTGTGAGATTGAACAATGTCTGTGGCTGACCAAAGTGTGAAAGCTAAACAGTGTCCTACAAACTCAATGCTTTGCCATTGTCTTAGGTAAATTATTCCAGACCAATTCACCTCCACCAGCTGTTACATTTGTATGTGTATTTTTTCATGAACCTATGTCTTGTATTGTGACATGTGTTCATGCTTCTGTGGTGGAAACAAAGCTGAACTTTGGGATCCTGAAAAATGCACCAAAACATGTGTTTTTGACGCTGCTTCTTTCCTGCCAAGAGAGCAGGTTTTGCTGCAGAAAAAAACGCAGAAAAACACCTAGCGTGAAGTTAGCCAATGCACCAAAAATGCAAGAAAAAACAAGGAAAACATGTTTTTTTTTGCAACTTCTTTCCAGCCAAGAGAACAGGTATTGCTGCAGAAAAAAAAATACTAAAAAATGCCTAATGTGAACTTACTCTTATAGTTCATCTCCACAACTTCTAACATTTGGCCGGCACAAAGAACAACTGATTGGAGAGGGTGCTGAGGGCCACATCCCTACCAATCTGATATTGATGACTTATCCTATAGGTA
>NW_027362398.1:0-25637 GCF_039654945.1 Dendrobates tinctorius | reverse complement strand
CTGCGGTTTGGTCCTGCGGATTCACTATCTCCACAATGGTGGAGATAGGAACCCGCAGCGTTTTCCACAGAAAGAATTGACATGCAATTCTTTCTGCGGATTCAAAACCGCAGCAAATCCGCGCGGTTTTTTCCGCAGCGTCGGCACAGCGTTTTTTTTTACCCATTCAAATGAATGGTACTGTACACCGCAGCTAAAACTGCTGCGTGTCTGTAGCGGCCAATCCGCAGCGTGTGCACACAGCCTTAAAGCAAGACCTTTCATTTAGGGAGGGTAGTAGAGGGGGCGGTGTAGGAGCAGTGCTCCTCTGGCCTCTTTCCTAGTACTGAAGCGCGTTTGACCGTGAGGGGAGGGTGGCCTAACAAAAAAGGGGTTGGCCTATGCAAATTAAAAGCGCGTGGAGTGGAATCCTGGGGGGAAAAAAAAAAAAAAAAAAAACAGCCGCCTGCGCTTTTGTTATGCGCCCAGACTTGGTTTGAATGTCTTCCTCAGGGTGGTGTCTGTGTCATTCTCCACAATGGGTGCCTGTCTTAAGCCCTGTGGCCTTGCAAGCGGCAAACCATTTCTGGTTATCGCTTCTCGGCCTTTTGGCTAAGATCAAGTGTAGTATCTGTTCTTATCAGTTTAATATCTGATACGTCCCCTATCTGGGGACCATATATTAAATGGATTTTTAGAACAGGGAGATGGAAAAAGAGCTTGCTCACTTCACTCCACGTATCAGCCCAGTATGGCAGTTTCTCTGGGAATGGTGCACTCACTCTCTTAAGCGGTTTCCAAAGACAGATTGAATTGAAATCGGGATAAGCAAGTAGTGTTTTCAAAGCATGATTTGAATGCTTTTTTCCAATGTCGCCGCTCTGCAATTAGTTTTTCTTGGTCCAAGTTGCACATTTCCAATTCCTTAGCCTTGATTTAACTTGACCAACTCTTCTACTACTACTACTACTACTACTACTCTTATTCACCGCTATATGGGAGGCATTGCACTGTATTCAATGTGTCCGTAAAATAACGATCTATCTTGGCCTTTGCTGTTTGGTAGGTATAGGTGTGACAAGCTGCAGTAATGTGTTTGGCTTTGGATAGCTACATTTCTGCACACCCACCTGCTACAAGGCCTGCAGCCCCTTCGCCTCAGAACTTCCCCAGTCTTAATTCAAGCATTCAATTCCTACCACATCCCTCATGCAATGATATGTCGCTTCATTTTTGAAACATTGTCCCCCTCTTGTGGCCTTCCAACTTTGAAATTTACTGTTCAATTTTGAATTAATTCATATATGAATAAAATGGAAAAGCAACGATTTATCTGGCGAGTTATTTGAATGTTCTGCCTACGTCCACCTGTCTGACAGACGGACGGTATTCTAGTGGCTTGTAGCAGCAGCAGCAGCAGCTAGGTGCGCTGCTTGCCTGCAGTAAATAGGATGTGTCCATCCATGGAACACTGTGATAGGAATCATGCCATTCATAGCACACAATGCTTGGATGTGTTCGACCACGTCTCACAATGGGACCACGTGTCACAATGGGCAGCCCACAGTCTGTAGCAGCTGCGCAGTAGTATTCAGCTTCAGTCTGCTGAGTGAGCCTGAGCAGACAGGTGGGCCATGCTCGCCTCCTGGTTACAATATCTGGCACCAGGAGAGTTAGGCCACGTTCACACGCTGCGGATTCCGCTGCGGATTAATCCGCACGGATTTAGCAAAAACCGCAGATAATCCGCAGGTCCAAAGACCTGCGGATTATCTGCGGTTTTGCCTGCGGTTTGGTCCTGCGGATTCACTATCTCCACAATGGTGGAGATAGGAACCCGCAGCGTTTTCCACAGAAAGAATTGACATGCAATTCTTTCTGCGGATTCAAAACCGCAGCAAATCCGCGCGGTTTTTTCCGCAGCGTCGGCACAGCGTTTTTTTTTACCCATTCAAATGAATGGTACTGTACACCGCAGCTAAAACTGCTGCGTGTCTGTAGCGGCCAATCCGCAGCGTGTGCACACAGCCTTAAAGCAAGACCTTTCATTTAGGGAGGGTAGTAGAGGGGGCGGTGTAGGAGCAGTGCTCCTCTGGCCTCTTTCCTAGTACTGAAGCGCGTTTGACCGTGAGGGGAGGGTGGCCTAACAAAAAAGGGGTTGGCCTATGCAAATTAAAAGCGCGTGGAGTGGAATCCTGGGGGGAAAAAAAAAAAAAAAAAAACAGCCGCCTGCGCTTTTGTTATGCGCCCAGACTTGGTTTGAATGTCTTCCTCAGGGTGGTGTCTGTGTCATTCTCCACAATGGGTGCCTGTCTTAAGCCCTGTGGCCTTGCAAGCGGCAAACCATTTCTGGTTATCGCTTCTCGGCCTTTTGGCTAAGATCAAGTGTAGTATCTGTTCTTATCAGTTTAATATCTGATACGTCCCCTATCTGGGGACCATATATTAAATGGATTTTTAGAACAGGGAGATGGAAAAAGAGCTTGCTCACTTCACTCCACGTATCAGCCCAGTATGGCAGTTTCTCTGGGAATGGTGCACTCACTCTCTTAAGCGGTTTCCAAAGACAGATTGAATTGAAATCGGGATAAGCAAGTAGTGTTTTCAAAGCATGATTTGAATGCTTTTTTCCAATGTCGCCGCTCTGCAATTAGTTTTTCTTGGTCCAAGTTGCACATTTCCAATTCCTTAGCCTTGATTTAACTTGACCAACTCTTCTACTACTACTACTACTACTACTACTCTTATTCACCGCTATATGGGAGGCATTGCACTGTATTCAATGTGTCCGTAAAATAACGATCTATCTTGGCCTTTGCTGTTTGGTAGGTATAGGTGTGACAAGCTGCAGTAATGTGTTTGGCTTTGGATAGCTACATTTCTGCACACCCACCTGCTACAAGGCCTGCAGCCCCTTCGCCTCAGAACTTCCCCAGTCTTAATTCAAGCATTCAATTCCTACCACATCCCTCATGCAATGATATGTCGCTTCATTTTTGAAACATTGTCCCCCTCTTGTGGCCTTCCAACTTTGAAATTTACTGTTCAATTTTGAATTAATTCATATATGAATAAAATGGAAAAGCAACGATTTATCTGGCGAGTTATTTGAATGTTCTGCCTACGTCCACCTGTCTGACAGACGGACGGTATTCTAGTGGCTTGTAGCAGCAGCAGCAGCAGCTAGGTGCGCTGCTTGCCTGCAGTAAATAGGATGTGTCCATCCATGGAACACTGTGATAGGAATCATGCCATTCATAGCACACAATGCTTGGATGTGTTCGACCACGTCTCACAATGGGACCACGTGTCACAATGGGCAGCCCACAGTCTGTAGCAGCTGCGCAGTAGTATTCAGCTTCAGTCTGCTGAGTGAGCCTGAGCAGACAGGTGGGCCATGCTCGCCTCCTGGTTACAATATCTGGCACCAGGAGAGTTAGGCCACGTTCACACGCTGCGGATTCCGCTGCGGATTAATCCGCACGGATTTAGCAAAAACCGCAGATAATCCGCAGGTCCAAAGACCTGCGGATTATCTGCGGTTTTGCCTGCGGTTTGGTCCTGCGGATTCACTATCTCCACAATGGTGGAGATAGGAACCCGCAGCGTTTTCCACAGAAAGAATTGACATGCAATTCTTTCTGCGGATTCAAAACCGCAGCAAATCCGCGCGGTTTTTTCCGCAGCGTCGGCACAGCGTTTTTTTTTTACCCATTCAAATGAATGGTACTGTACACCGCAGCTAAAACTGCTGCGTGTCTGTAGCGGCCAATCCGCAGCGTGTGCACACAGCCTTAAAGCAAGACCTTTCATTTAGGGAGGGTAGTAGAGGGGGCGGTGTAGGAGCAGTGCTCCTCTGGCCTCTTTCCTAGTACTGAAGCGCGTTTGACCGTGAGGGGAGGGTGGCCTAACAAAAAAGGGGTTGGCCTATGCAAATTAAAAGCGCGTGGAGTGGAATCCTGGGGGGAAAAAAAAAAAAAAAAAACAGCCGCCTGCGCTTTTGTTATGCGCCCAGACTTGGTTTGAATGTCTTCCTCAGGGTGGTGTCTGTGTCATTCTCCACAATGGGTGCCTGTCTTAAGCCCTGTGGCCTTGCAAGCGGCAAACCATTTCTGGTTATCGCTTCTCGGCCTTTTGGCTAAGATCAAGTGTAGTATCTGTTCTTATCAGTTTAATATCTGATACGTCCCCTATCTGGGGACCATATATTAAATGGATTTTTAGAACAGGGAGATGGAAAAAGAGCTTGCTCACTTCACTCCACGTATCAGCCCAGTATGGCAGTTTCTCTGGGAATGGTGCACTCACTCTCTTAAGCGGTTTCCAAAGACAGATTGAATTGAAATCGGGATAAGCAAGTAGTGTTTTCAAAGCATGATTTGAATGCTTTTTTCCAATGTCGCTGCTCTGCAATTAGTTTTTCTTGGTCCAAGTTGCACATTTCCAATTCCTTAGCCTTGATTTAACTTGACCAACTCTTCTACTACTACTACTACTACTACTACTACTACTCTTATTCACCGCTATATGGGAGGCATTGCACTGTATTCAATGTGTCCGTAAAATAATGATCTATCTTGGCCTTTGCTGTTTGGTAGGTATAGGTGTGACAAGCTGCAGTAATGTGTTTGGCTTTGGATAGCTACATTTCTGCACACCCACCTGCTACAAGGCCTGCAGCCCCTTCGCCTCAGAACTTCCCCAGTCTTAATTCAAGCATTCAATTCCTACCACATCCCTCATGCAATGATATGTCGCTTCATTTTTGAAACATTGTCCCCCTCTTGTGGCCTTCCAACTTTGAAATTTACTGTTCAATTTTGAATTAATTCATATATGAATAAAATGGAAAAGCAACGATTTATCTGGCGAGTTATTTGAATGTTCTGCCTACGTCCACCTGTCTGACAGACGGACGGTATTCTAGTGGCTTGTAGCAGCAGCAGCAGCTAGGTGCGCTGCTTGCCTGCAGTAAATAGGATGTGTCCATCCATGGAACACTGTGATAGGAATCATGCCATTCATAGCACACAATGCTTGGATGTGTTCGACCACGTCTCACAATGGGACCACGTGTCACAATGGGCAGCCCACAGTCTGTAGCAGCTGCGCAGTAGTATTCAGCTTCAGTCTGCTGAGTGAGCCTGAGCAGACAGGTGGGCCATGCTCGCCTCCTGGTTACAATATCTGGCACCAGGAGAGTTAGGCCACGTTCACACGCTGCGGATTCCGCTGCGGATTAATCCGCACGGATTTAGCAAAAACCGCAGATAATCCGCAGGTCCAAAGACCTGCGGATTATCTGCGGTTTTGCCTGCGGTTTGGTCCTGCGGATTCACTATCTCCACAATGGTGGAGATAGGAACCCGCAGCGTTTTCCACAGAAAGAATTGACATGCAATTCTTTCTGCGGATTCAAAACCGCAGCAAATCCGCGCGGTTTTTTCCGCAGCGTCGGCACAGCGTTTTTTTTTACCCATTCAAATGAATGGTACTGTACACCGCAGCTAAAACTGCTGCGTGTCTGTAGCGGCCAATCCGCAGCGTGTGCACACAGCCTTAAAGCAAGACCTTTCATTTAGGGAGGGTAGTAGAGGGGGCGGTGTAGGAGCAGTGCTCCTCTGGCCTCTTTCCTAGTACTGAAGCGCGTTTGACCGTGAGGGGAGGGTGGCCTAACAAAAAAGGGGTTGGCCTATGCAAATTAAAAGCGCGTGGAGTGGAATCCTGGGGGAAAAAAAAAAAAAAAAAATCAGCCGCCTGCGCTTTTGTTATGCGCCCAGACTTGGTTTGAATGTCTTCCTCAGGGTGGTGTCTGTGTCATTCTCCACAATGGGTGCCTGTCTTAAGCCCTGTGGCCTTGCAAGCGGCAAACCATTTCTGGTTATCGCTTCTCGGCCTTTTGGCTAAGATCAAGTGTAGTATCTGTTCTTATCAGTTTAATATCTGATACGTCCCCTATCTGGGGACCATATATTAAATGGATTTTTAGAACAGGGAGATGGAAAAAGAGCTTGCTCACTTCACTCCACGTATCAGCCCAGTATGGCAGTTTCTCTGGGAATGGTGCACTCACTCTCTTAAGCGGTTTCCAAAGACAGATTGAATTGAAATCGGGATAAGCAAGTAGTGTTTTCAAAGCATGATTTGAATGCTTTTTTCCAATGTCGCTGCTCTGCAATTAGTTTTTCTTGGTCCAAGTTGCACATTTCCAATTCCTTAGCCTTGATTTAACTTGACCAACTCTTCTACTACTACTACTACTACTACTACTACTACTCTTATTCACCGCTATATGGGAGGCATTGCACTGTATTCAATGTGTCCGTAAAATAATGATCTATCTTGGCCTTTGCTGTTTGGTAGGTATAGGTGTGACAAGCTGCAGTAATGTGTTTGGCTTTGGATAGCTACATTTCTGCACACCCACCTGCTACAAGGCCTGCAGCCCCTTCGCCTCAGAACTTCCCCAGTCTTAATTCAAGCATTCAATTCCTACCACATCCCTCATGCAATGATATGTCGCTTCATTTTTGAAACATTGTCCCCCTCTTGTGGCCTTCCAACTTTGAAATTTACTGTTCAATTTTGAATTAATTCATATATGAATAAAATGGAAAAGCAACGATTTATCTGGCGAGTTATTTGAATGTTCTGCCTACGTCCACCTGTCTGACAGACGGACGGTATTCTAGTGGCTTGTAGCAGCAGCAGCAGCTAGGTGCGCTGCTTGCCTGCAGTAAATAGGATGTGTCCATCCATGGAACACTGTGATAGGAATCATGCCATTCATAGCACACAATGCTTGGATGTGTTCGACCACGTCTCACAATGGGACCACGTGTCACAATGGGCAGCCCACAGTCTGTAGCAGCTGCGCAGTAGTATTCAGCTTCAGTCTGCTGAGTGAGCCTGAGCAGACAGGTGGGCCATGCTCGCCTCCTGGTTACAATATCTGGCACCAGGAGAGTTAGGCCACGTTCACACGCTGCGGATTCCGCTGCGGATTAATCCGCACGGATTTAGCAAAAACCGCAGATAATCCGCAGGTCCAAAGACCTGCGGATTATCTGCGGTTTTGCCTGCGGTTTGGTCCTGCGGATTCACTATCTCCACAATGGTGGAGATAGGAACCCGCAGCGTTTTCCACAGAAAGAATTGACATGCAATTCTTTCTGCGGATTCAAAACCGCAGCAAATCCGCGCGGTTTTTTCCGCAGCGTCGGCACAGCGTTTTTTTTTACCCATTCAAATGAATGGTACTGTACACCGCAGCTAAAACTGCTGCGTGTCTGTAGCGGCCAATCCGCAGCGTGTGCACACAGCCTTAAAGCAAGACCTTTCATTTAGGGAGGGTAGTAGAGGGGGCGGTGTAGGAGCAGTGCTCCTCTGGCCTCTTTCCTAGTACTGAAGCGCGTTTGACCGTGAGGGGAGGGTGGCCTAACAAAAAAGGGGTTGGCCTATGCAAATTAAAAGCGCGTGGAGTGGAATCCTGGGGGAAAAAAAAAAAAAAAAAATCAGCCGCCTGCGCTTTTGTTATGCGCCCAGACTTGGTTTGAATGTCTTCCTCAGGGTGGTGTCTGTGTCATTCTCCACAATGGGTGCCTGTCTTAAGCCCTGTGGCCTTGCAAGCGGCAAACCATTTCTGGTTATCGCTTCTCGGCCTTTTGGCTAAGATCAAGTGTAGTATCTGTTCTTATCAGTTTAATATCTGATACGTCCCCTATCTGGGGACCATATATTAAATGGATTTTTAGAACAGGGAGATGGAAAAAGAGCTTGCTCACTTCACTCCACGTATCAGCCCAGTATGGCAGTTTCTCTGGGAATGGTGCACTCACTCTCTTAAGCGGTTTCCAAAGACAGATTGAATTGAAATCGGGATAAGCAAGTAGTGTTTTCAAAGCATGATTTGAATGCTTTTTTCCAATGTCGCTGCTCTGCAATTAGTTTTTCTTGGTCCAAGTTGCACATTTCCAATTCCTTAGCCTTGATTTAACTTGACCAACTCTTCTACTACTACTACTACTACTACTACTACTACTCTTATTCACCGCTATATGGGAGGCATTGCACTGTATTCAATGTGTCCGTAAAATAATGATCTATCTTGGCCTTTGCTGTTTGGTAGGTATAGGTGTGACAAGCTGCAGTAATGTGTTTGGCTTTGGATAGCTACATTTCTGCACACCCACCTGCTACAAGGCCTGCAGCCCCTTCGCCTCAGAACTTCCCCAGTCTTAATTCAAGCATTCAATTCCTACCACATCCCTCATGCAATGATATGTCGCTTCATTTTTGAAACATTGTCCCCCTCTTGTGGCCTTCCAACTTTGAAATTTACTGTTCAATTTTGAATTAATTCATATATGAATAAAATGGAAAAGCAACGATTTATCTGGCGAGTTATTTGAATGTTCTGCCTACGTCCACCTGTCTGACAGACGGACGGTATTCTAGTGGCTTGTAGCAGCAGCAGCAGCTAGGTGCGCTGCTTGCCTGCAGTAAATAGGATGTGTCCATCCATGGAACACTGTGATAGGAATCATGCCATTCATAGCACACAATGCTTGGATGTGTTCGACCACGTCTCACAATGGGACCACGTGTCACAATGGGCAGCCCACAGTCTGTAGCAGCTGCGCAGTAGTATTCAGCTTCAGTCTGCTGAGTGAGCCTGAGCAGACAGGTGGGCCATGCTCGCCTCCTGGTTACAATATCTGGCACCAGGAGAGTTAGGCCACGTTCACACGCTGCGGATTCCGCTGCGGATTAATCCGCACGGATTTAGCAAAAACCGCAGATAATCCGCAGGTCCAAAGACCTGCGGATTATCTGCGGTTTTGCCTGCGGTTTGGTCCTGCGGATTCACTATCTCCACAATGGTGGAGATAGGAACCCGCAGCGTTTTCCACAGAAAGAATTGACATGCAATTCTTTCTGCGGATTCAAAACCGCAGCAAATCCGCGCGGTTTTTTCCGCAGCGTCGGCACAGCGTTTTTTTTTACCCATTCAAATGAATGGTACTGTACACCGCAGCTAAAACTGCTGCGTGTCTGTAGCGGCCAATCCGCAGCAGTGTGCACACAGCCTTAAAGCAAGACCTTTCATTTAGGGAGGGTAGTAGAGGGGGCGGTGTAGGAGCAGTGCTCCTCTGGCCTCTTTCCTAGTACTGAAGCGCGTTTGACCGTGAGGGGAGGGTGGCCTAACAAAAAAGGGGTTGGCCTATGCAAATTAAAAGCGCGTGGAGTGGAATCCTGGGGGAAAAAAAAAAAAAAAAAATCAGCCGCCTGCGCTTTTGTTATGCGCCCAGACTTGGTTTGAATGTCTTCCTCAGGGTGGTGTCTGTGTCATTCTCCACAATGGGTGCCTGTCTTAAGCCCTGTGGCCTTGCAAGCGGCAAACCATTTCTGGTTATCGCTTCTCGGCCTTTTGGCTAAGATCAAGTGTAGTATCTGTTCTTATCAGTTTAATATCTGATACGTCCCCTATCTGGGGACCATATATTAAATGGATTTTTAGAACAGGGAGATGGAAAAAGAGCTTGCTCACTTCACTCCACGTATCAGCCCAGTATGGCAGTTTCTCTGGGAATGGTGCACTCACTCTCTTAAGCGGTTTCCAAAGACAGATTGAATTGAAATCGGGATAAGCAAGTAGTGTTTTCAAAGCATGATTTGAATGCTTTTTTCCAATGTCGCTGCTCTGCAATTAGTTTTTCTTGGTCCAAGTTGCACATTTCCAATTCCTTAGCCTTGATTTAACTTGACCAACTCTTCTACTACTACTACTACTACTACTACTACTACTATTCACCGCTATATGGGAGGCATTGCACTGTATTCAATGTGTCCGTAAAATAATGATCTATCTTGGCCTTTGCTGTTTGGTAGGTATAGGTGTGACAAGCTGCAGTAATGTGTTTGGCTTTGGATAGCTACATTTCTGCACACCCACCTGCTACAAGGCCTGCAGCCCCTTCGCCTCAGAACTTCCCCAGTCTTAATTCAAGCATTCAATTCCTACCACATCCCTCATGCAATGATATGTCGCTTCATTTTTGAAACATTGTCCCCCTCTTGTGGCCTTCCAACTTTGAAATTTACTGTTCAATTTTGAATTAATTCATATATGAATAAAATGGAAAAGCAACGATTTATCTGGCGAGTTATTTGAATGTTCTGCCTACGTCCACCTGTCTGACAGACGGACGGTATTCTAGTGGCTTGTAGCAGCAGCAGCAGCTAGGTGCGCTGCTTGCCTGCAGTAAATAGGATGTGTCCATCCATGGAACACTGTGATAGGAATCATGCCATTCATAGCACACAATGCTTGGATGTGTTCGACCACGTCTCACAATGGGACCACGTGTCACAATGGGCAGCCCACAGTCTGTAGCAGCTGCGCAGTAGTATTCAGCTTCAGTCTGCTGAGTGAGCCTGAGCAGACAGGTGGGCCATGCTCGCCTCCTGGTTACAATATCTGGCACCAGGAGAGTTAGGCCACGTTCACACGCTGCGGATTCCGCTGCGGATTAATCCGCACGGATTTAGCAAAAACCGCAGATAATCCGCAGGTCCAAAGACCTGCGGATTATCTGCGGTTTTGCCTGCGGTTTGGTCCTGCGGATTCACTATCTCCACAATGGTGGAGATAGGAACCCGCAGCGTTTTCCACAGAAAGAATTGACATGCAATTCTTTCTGCGGATTCAAAACCGCAGCAAATCCGCGCGGTTTTTTCCGCAGCGTCGGCACAGCGTTTTTTTTTTACCCATTCAAATGAATGGTACTGTACACCGCAGCTAAAACTGCTGCGTGTCTGTAGCGGCCAATCCGCAGCGTGTGCACACAGCCTTAAAGCAAGACCTTTCATTTAGGGAGGGTAGTAGAGGGGGCGGTGTAGGAGCAGTGCTCCTCTGGCCTCTTTCCTAGTACTGAAGCGCGTTTGACCGTGAGGGGAGGGTGGCCTAACAAAAAAGGGGTTGGCCTATGCAAATTAAAAGCGCGTGGAGTGGAATCCTGGGGGGAAAAAAAAAAAAAAAAAAACAGCCGCCTGCGCTTTTGTTATGCGCCCAGACTTGGTTTGAATGTCTTCCTCAGGGTGGTGTCTGTGTCATTTCTCCACAATGGGTGCCTGTCTTAAGCCCTGTGGCCTTGCAAGCGGCAAACCATTTCTGGTTATCGCTTCTCGGCCTTTTGGCTAAGATCAAGTGTAGTATCTGTTCTTATCAGTTTAATATCTGATACGTCCCCTATCTGGGGACCATATATTAAATGGATTTTTAGAACAGGGAGATGGAAAAAGAGCTTGCTCACTTCACTCCACGTATCAGCCCAGTATGGCAGTTTCTCTGGGAATGGTGCACTCACTCTCTTAAGCGGTTTCCAAAGACAGATTGAATTGAAATCGGGATAAGCAAGTAGTGTTTTCAAAGCATGATTTGAATGCTTTTTTCCAATGTCGCTGCTCTGCAATTAGTTTTTCTTGGTCCAAGTTGCACATTTCCAATTCCTTAGCCTTGATTTAACTTGACCAACTCTTCTACTACTACTACTACTACTACTACTACTACTCTTATTCACCGCTATATGGGAGGCATTGCACTGTATTCAATGTGTCCGTAAAATAATGATCTATCTTGGCCTTTGCTGTTTGGTAGGTATAGGTGTGACAAGCTGCAGTAATGTGTTTGGCTTTGGATAGCTACATTTCTGCACACCCACCTGCTACAAGGCCTGCAGCCCCTTCGCCTCAGAACTTCCCCAGTCTTAATTCAAGCATTCAATTCCTACCACATCCCTCATGCAATGATATGTCGCTTCATTTTTGAAACATTGTCCCCCTCTTGTGGCCTTCCAACTTTGAAATTTACTGTTCAATTTTGAATTAATTCATATATGAATAAAATGGAAAAGCAACGATTTATCTGGCGAGTTATTTGAATGTTCTGCCTACGTCCACCTGTCTGACAGACGGACGGTATTCTAGTGGCTTGTAGCAGCAGCAGCAGCTAGGTGCGCTGCTTGCCTGCAGTAAATAGGATGTGTCCATCCATGGAACACTGTGATAGGAATCATGCCATTCATAGCACACAATGCTTGGATGTGTTCGACCACGTCTCACAATGGGACCACGTGTCACAATGGGCAGCCCACAGTCTGTAGCAGCTGCGCAGTAGTATTCAGCTTCAGTCTGCTGAGTGAGCCTGAGCAGACAGGTGGGCCATGCTCGCCTCCTGGTTACAATATCTGGCACCAGGAGAGTTAGGCCACGTTCACACGCTGCGGATTCCGCTGCGGATTAATCCGCACGGATTTAGCAAAAACCGCAGATAATCCGCAGGTCCAAAGACCTGCGGATTATCTGCGGTTTTGCCTGCGGTTTGGTCCTGCGGATTCACTATCTCCACAATGGTGGAGATAGGAACCCGCAGCGTTTTCCACAGAAAGAATTGACATGCAATTCTTTCTGCGGATTCAAAACCGCAGCAAATCCGCGCGGTTTTTTCCGCAGCGTCGGCACAGCGTTTTTTTTTACCCATTCAAATGAATGGTACTGTACACCGCAGCTAAAACTGCTGCGTGTCTGTAGCGGCCAATCCGCAGCGTGTGCACACAGCCTTAAAGCAAGACCTTTCATTTAGGGAGGGTAGTAGAGGGGGCGGTGTAGGAGCAGTGCTCCTCTGGCCTCTTTCCTAGTACTGAAGCGCGTTTGACCGTGAGGGGAGGGTGGCCTAACAAAAAAGGGGTTGGCCTATGCAAATTAAAAGCGCGTGGAGTGGAATCCTGGGGGAAAAAAAAAAAAAAAAAATCAGCCGCCTGCGCTTTTGTTATGCGCCCAGACTTGGTTTGAATGTCTTCCTCAGGGTGGTGTCTGTGTCATTCTCCACAATGGGTGCCTGTCTTAAGCCCTGTGGCCTTGCAAGCGGCAAACCATTTCTGGTTATCGCTTCTCGGCCTTTTGGCTAAGATCAAGTGTAGTATCTGTTCTTATCAGTTTAATATCTGATACGTCCCCTATCTGGGGACCATATATTAAATGGATTTTTAGAACAGGGAGATGGAAAAAGAGCTTGCTCACTTCACTCCACGTATCAGCCCAGTATGGCAGTTTCTCTGGGAATGGTGCACTCACTCTCTTAAGCGGTTTCCAAAGACAGATTGAATTGAAATCGGGATAAGCAAGTAGTGTTTTCAAAGCATGATTTGAATGCTTTTTTCCAATGTCGCTGCTCTGCAATTAGTTTTTCTTGGTCCAAGTTGCACATTTCCAATTCCTTAGCCTTGATTTAACTTGACCAACTCTTCTACTACTACTACTACTACTACTACTACTACTCTTATTCACCGCTATATGGGAGGCATTGCACTGTATTCAATGTGTCCGTAAAATAATGATCTATCTTGGCCTTTGCTGTTTGGTAGGTATAGGTGTGACAAGCTGCAGTAATGTGTTTGGCTTTGGATAGCTACATTTCTGCACACCCACCTGCTACAAGGCCTGCAGCCCCTTCGCCTCAGAACTTCCCCAGTCTTAATTCAAGCATTCAATTCCTACCACATCCCTCATGCAATGATATGTCGCTTCATTTTTGAAACATTGTCCCCCTCTTGTGGCCTTCCAACTTTGAAATTTACTGTTCAATTTTGAATTAATTCATATATGAATAAAATGGAAAAGCAACGATTTATCTGGCGAGTTATTTGAATGTTCTGCCTACGTCCACCTGTCTGACAGACGGACGGTATTCTAGTGGCTTGTAGCAGCAGCAGCAGCTAGGTGCGCTGCTTGCCTGCAGTAAATAGGATGTGTCCATCCATGGAACACTGTGATAGGAATCATGCCATTCATAGCACACAATGCTTGGATGTGTTCGACCACGTCTCACAATGGGACCACGTGTCACAATGGGCAGCCCACAGTCTGTAGCAGCTGCGCAGTAGTATTCAGCTTCAGTCTGCTGAGTGAGCCTGAGCAGACAGGTGGGCCATGCTCGCCTCCTGGTTACAATATCTGGCACCAGGAGAGTTAGGCCACGTTCACACGCTGCGGATTCCGCTGCGGATTAATCCGCACGGATTTAGCAAAAACCGCAGATAATCCGCAGGTCCAAAGACCTGCGGATTATCTGCGGTTTTGCCTGCGGTTTGGTCCTGCGGATTCACTATCTCCACAATGGTGGAGATAGGAACCCGCAGCGTTTTCCACAGAAAGAATTGACATGCAATTCTTTCTGCGGATTCAAAACCGCAGCAAATCCGCGCGGTTTTTTCCGCAGCGTCGGCACAGCGTTTTTTTTTACCCATTCAAATGAATGGTACTGTACACCGCAGCTAAAACTGCTGCGTGTCTGTAGCGGCCAATCCGCAGCGTGTGCACACAGCCTTAAAGCAAGACCTTTCATTTAGGGAGGGTAGTAGAGGGGGCGGTGTAGGAGCAGTGCTCCTCTGGCCTCTTTCCTAGTACTGAAGCGCGTTTGACCGTGAGGGGAGGGTGGCCTAACAAAAAAGGGGTTGGCCTATGCAAATTAAAAGCGCGTGGAGTGGAATCCTGGGGGAAAAAAAAAAAAAAAAAATCAGCCGCCTGCGCTTTTGTTATGCGCCCAGACTTGGTTTGAATGTCTTCCTCAGGGTGGTGTCTGTGTCATTCTCCACAATGGGTGCCTGTCTTAAGCCCTGTGGCCTTGCAAGCGGCAAACCATTTCTGGTTATCGCTTCTCGGCCTTTTGGCTAAGATCAAGTGTAGTATCTGTTCTTATCAGTTTAATATCTGATACGTCCCCTATCTGGGGACCATATATTAAATGGATTTTTAGAACAGGGAGATGGAAAAAGAGCTTGCTCACTTCACTCCACGTATCAGCCCAGTATGGCAGTTTCTCTGGGAATGGTGCACTCACTCTCTTAAGCGGTTTCCAAAGACAGATTGAATTGAAATCGGGATAAGCAAGTAGTGTTTTCAAAGCATGATTTGAATGCTTTTTTCCAATGTCGCTGCTCTGCAATTAGTTTTTCTTGGTCCAAGTTGCACATTTCCAATTCCTTAGCCTTGATTTAACTTGACCAACTCTTCTACTACTACTACTACTACTACTACTACTACTCTTATTCACCGCTATATGGGAGGCATTGCACTGTATTCAATGTGTCCGTAAAATAATGATCTATCTTGGCCTTTGCTGTTTGGTAGGTATAGGTGTGACAAGCTGCAGTAATGTGTTTGGCTTTGGATAGCTACATTTCTGCACACCCACCTGCTACAAGGCCTGCAGCCCCTTCGCCTCAGAACTTCCCCAGTCTTAATTCAAGCATTCAATTCCTACCACATCCCTCATGCAATGATATGTCGCTTCATTTTTGAAACATTGTCCCCCTCTTGTGGCCTTCCAACTTTGAAATTTACTGTTCAATTTTGAATTAATTCATATATGAATAAAATGGAAAAGCAACGATTTATCTGGCGAGTTATTTGAATGTTCTGCCTACGTCCACCTGTCTGACAGACGGACGGTATTCTAGTGGCTTGTAGCAGCAGCAGCAGCTAGGTGCGCTGCTTGCCTGCAGTAAATAGGATGTGTCCATCCATGGAACACTGTGATAGGAATCATGCCATTCATAGCACACAATGCTTGGATGTGTTCGACCACGTCTCACAATGGGACCACGTGTCACAATGGGCAGCCCACAGTCTGTAGCAGCTGCGCAGTAGTATTCAGCTTCAGTCTGCTGAGTGAGCCTGAGCAGACAGGTGGGCCATGCTCGCCTCCTGGTTACAATATCTGGCACCAGGAGAGTTAGGCCACGTTCACACGCTGCGGATTCCGCTGCGGATTAATCCGCACGGATTTAGCAAAAACCGCAGATAATCCGCAGGTCCAAAGACCTGCGGATTATCTGCGGTTTTGCCTGCGGTTTGGTCCTGCGGATTCACTATCTCCACAATGGTGGAGATAGGAACCCGCAGCGTTTTCCACAGAAAGAATTGACATGCAATTCTTTCTGCGGATTCAAAACCGCAGCAAATCCGCGCGGTTTTTTCCGCAGCGTCGGCACAGCGTTTTTTTTTACCCATTCAAATGAATGGTACTGTACACCGCAGCTAAAACTGCTGCGTGTCTGTAGCGGCCAATCCGCAGCGTGTGCACACAGCCTTAAAGCAAGACCTTTCATTTAGGGAGGGTAGTAGAGGGGGCGGTGTAGGAGCAGTGCTCCTCTGGCCTCTTTCCTAGTACTGAAGCGCGTTTGACCGTGAGGGGAGGGTGGCCTAACAAAAAAGGGGTTGGCCTATGCAAATTAAAAGCGCGTGGAGTGGAATCCTGGGGGAAAAAAAAAAAAAAAAAATCAGCCGCCTGCGCTTTTGTTATGCGCCCAGACTTGGTTTGAATGTCTTCCTCAGGGTGGTGTCTGTGTCATTCTCCACAATGGGTGCCTGTCTTAAGCCCTGTGGCCTTGCAAGCGGCAAACCATTTCTGGTTATCGCTTCTCGGCCTTTTGGCTAAGATCAAGTGTAGTATCTGTTCTTATCAGTTTAATATCTGATACGTCCCCTATCTGGGGACCATATATTAAATGGATTTTTAGAACAGGGAGATGGAAAAAGAGCTTGCTCACTTCACTCCACGTATCAGCCCAGTATGGCAGTTTCTCTGGGAATGGTGCACTCACTCTCTTAAGCGGTTTCCAAAGACAGATTGAATTGAAATCGGGATAAGCAAGTAGTGTTTTCAAAGCATGATTTGAATGCTTTTTTCCAATGTCGCTGCTCTGCAATTAGTTTTTCTTGGTCCAAGTTGCACATTTCCAATTCCTTAGCCTTGATTTAACTTGACCAACTCTTCTACTACTACTACTACTACTACTACTACTACTCTTATTCACCGCTATATGGGAGGCATTGCACTGTATTCAATGTGTCCGTAAAATAATGATCTATCTTGGCCTTTGCTGTTTGGTAGGTATAGGTGTGACAAGCTGCAGTAATGTGTTTGGCTTTGGATAGCTACATTTCTGCACACCCACCTGCTACAAGGCCTGCAGCCCCTTCGCCTCAGAACTTCCCCAGTCTTAATTCAAGCATTCAATTCCTACCACATCCCTCATGCAATGATATGTCGCTTCATTTTTGAAACATTGTCCCCCTCTTGTGGCCTTCCAACTTTGAAATTTACTGTTCAATTTTGAATTAATTCATATATGAATAAAATGGAAAAGCAACGATTTATCTGGCGAGTTATTTGAATGTTCTGCCTACGTCCACCTGTCTGACAGACGGACGGTATTCTAGTGGCTTGTAGCAGCAGCAGCAGCTAGGTGCGCTGCTTGCCTGCAGTAAATAGGATGTGTCCATCCATGGAACACTGTGATAGGAATCATGCCATTCATAGCACACAATGCTTGGATGTGTTCGACCACGTCTCACAATGGGACCACGTGTCACAATGGGCAGCCCACAGTCTGTAGCAGCTGCGCAGTAGTATTCAGCTTCAGTCTGCTGAGTGAGCCTGAGCAGACAGGTGGGCCATGCTCGCCTCCTGGTTACAATATCTGGCACCAGGAGAGTTAGGCCACGTTCACCACGCTGCGGATTCCGCTGCGGATTAATCCGCACGGATTTAGCAAAAACCGCAGATAATCCGCAGGTCCAAAGACCTGCGGATTATCTGCGGTTTTGCCTGCGGTTTGGTCCTGCGGATTCACTATCTCCACAATGGTGGAGATAGGAACCCGCAGCGTTTTCCACAGAAAGAATTGACATGCAATTCTTTCTGCGGATTCAAAACCGCAGCAAATCCGCGCGGTTTTTTCCGCAGCGTCGGCACAGCGTTTTTTTTTACCCATTCAAATGAATGGTACTGTACACCGCAGCTAAAACTGCTGCGTGTCTGTAGCGGCCAATCCGCAGCGTGTGCACACAGCCTTAAAGCAAGACCTTTCATTTAGGGAGGGTAGTAGAGGGGGCGGTGTAGGAGCAGTGCTCCTCTGGCCTCTTTCCTAGTACTGAAGCGCGTTTGACCGTGAGGGGAGGGTGGCCTAACAAAAAAGGGGTTGGCCTATGCAAATTAAAAGCGCGTGGAGTGGAATCCTGGGGGAAAAAAAAAAAAAAAAAATCAGCCGCCTGCGCTTTTGTTATGCGCCCAGACTTGGTTTGAATGTCTTCCTCAGGGTGGTGTCTGTGTCATTCTCCACAATGGGTGCCTGTCTTAAGCCCTGTGGCCTTGCAAGCGGCAAACCATTTCTGGTTATCGCTTCTCGGCCTTTTGGCTAAGATCAAGTGTAGTATCTGTTCTTATCAGTTTAATATCTGATACGTCCCCTATCTGGGGACCATATATTAAATGGATTTTTAGAACAGGGAGATGGAAAAAGAGCTTGCTCACTTCACTCCACGTATCAGCCCAGTATGGCAGTTTCTCTGGGAATGGTGCACTCACTCTCTTAAGCGGTTTCCAAAGACAGATTGAATTGAAATCGGGATAAGCAAGTAGTGTTTTCAAAGCATGATTTGAATGCTTTTTTCCAATGTCGCTGCTCTGCAATTAGTTTTTCTTGGTCCAAGTTGCACATTTCCAATTCCTTAGCCTTGATTTAACTTGACCAACTCTTCTACTACTACTACTACTACTACTACTACTACTCTTATTCACCGCTATATGGGAGGCATTGCACTGTATTCAATGTGTCCGTAAAATAATGATCTATCTTGGCCTTTGCTGTTTGGTAGGTATAGGTGTGACAAGCTGCAGTAATGTGTTTGGCTTTGGATAGCTACATTTCTGCACACCCACCTGCTACAAGGCCTGCAGCCCCTTCGCCTCAGAACTTCCCCAGTCTTAATTCAAGCATTCAATTCCTACCACATCCCTCATGCAATGATATGTCGCTTCATTTTTGAAACATTGTCCCCCTCTTGTGGCCTTCCAACTTTGAAATTTACTGTTCAATTTTGAATTAATTCATATATGAATAAAATGGAAAAGCAACGATTTATCTGGCGAGTTATTTGAATGTTCTGCCTACGTCCACCTGTCTGACAGACGGACGGTATTCTAGTGGCTTGTAGCAGCAGCAGCAGCTAGGTGCGCTGCTTGCCTGCAGTAAATAGGATGTGTCCATCCATGGAACACTGTGATAGGAATCATGCCATTCATAGCACACAATGCTTGGATGTGTTCGACCACGTCTCACAATGGGACCACGTGTCACAATGGGCAGCCCACAGTCTGTAGCAGCTGCGCAGTAGTATTCAGCTTCAGTCTGCTGAGTGAGCCTGAGCAGACAGGTGGGCCATGCTCGCCTCCTGGTTACAATATCTGGCACCAGGAGAGTTAGGCCACGTTCACACGCTGCGGATTCCGCTGCGGATTAATCCGCACGGATTTAGCAAAAACCGCAGATAATCCGCAGGTCCAAAGACCTGCGGATTATCTGCGGTTTTGCCTGCGGTTTGGTCCTGCGGATTCACTATCTCCACAATGGTGGAGATAGGAACCCGCAGCGTTTTCCACAGAAAGAATTGACATGCAATTCTTTCTGCGGATTCAAAACCGCAGCAAATCCGCGCGGTTTTTTCCGCAGCGTCGGCACAGCGTTTTTTTTTACCCATTCAAATGAATGGTACTGTACACCGCAGCTAAAACTGCTGCGTGTCTGTAGCGGCCAATCCGCAGCGTGTGCACACAGCCTTAAAGCAAGACCTTTCATTTAGGGAGGGTAGTAGAGGGGGCGGTGTAGGAGCAGTGCTCCTCTGGCCTCTTTCCTAGTACTGAAGCGCGTTTGACCGTGAGGGGAGGGTGGCCTAACAAAAAAGGGGTTGGCCTATGCAAATTAAAAGCGCGTGGAGTGGAATCCTGGGGGAAAAAAAAAAAAAAAAAATCAGCCGCCTGCGCTTTTGTTATGCGCCCAGACTTGGTTTGAATGTCTTCCTCAGGGTGGTGTCTGTGTCATTCTCCACAATGGGTGCCTGTCTTAAGCCCTGTGGCCTTGCAAGCGGCAAACCATTTCTGGTTATCGCTTCTCGGCCTTTTGGCTAAGATCAAGTGTAGTATCTGTTCTTATCAGTTTAATATCTGATACGTCCCCTATCTGGGGACCATATATTAAATGGATTTTTAGAACAGGGAGATGGAAAAAGAGCTTGCTCACTTCACTCCACGTATCAGCCCAGTATGGCAGTTTCTCTGGGAATGGTGCACTCACTCTCTTAAGCGGTTTCCAAAGACAGATTGAATTGAAATCGGGATAAGCAAGTAGTGTTTTCAAAGCATGATTTGAATGCTTTTTTCCAATGTCGCTGCTCTGCAATTAGTTTTTCTTGGTCCAAGTTGCACATTTCCAATTCCTTAGCCTTGATTTAACTTGACCAACTCTTCTACTACTACTACTACTACTACTACTACTACTCTTATTCACCGCTATATGGGAGGCATTGCACTGTATTCAATGTGTCCGTAAAATAATGATCTATCTTGGCCTTTGCTGTTTGGTAGGTATAGGTGTGACAAGCTGCAGTAATGTGTTTGGCTTTGGATAGCTACATTTCTGCACACCCACCTGCTACAAGGCCTGCAGCCCCTTCGCCTCAGAACTTCCCCAGTCTTAATTCAAGCATTCAATTCCTACCACATCCCTCATGCAATGATATGTCGCTTCATTTTTGAAACATTGTCCCCCTCTTGTGGCCTTCCAACTTTGAAATTTACTGTTCAATTTTGAATTAATTCATATATGAATAAAATGGAAAAGCAACGATTTATCTGGCGAGTTATTTGAATGTTCTGCCTACGTCCACCTGTCTGACAGACGGACGGTATTCTAGTGGCTTGTAGCAGCAGCAGCAGCTAGGTGCGCTGCTTGCCTGCAGTAAATAGGATGTGTCCATCCATGGAACACTGTGATAGGAATCATGCCATTCATAGCACACAATGCTTGGATGTGTTCGACCACGTCTCACAATGGGACCACGTGTCACAATGGGCAGCCCACAGTCTGTAGCAGCTGCGCAGTAGTATTCAGCTTCAGTCTGCTGAGTGAGCCTGAGCAGACAGGTGGGCCATGCTCGCCTCCTGGTTACAATATCTGGCACCAGGAGAGTTAGGCCACGTTCACACGCTGCGGATTCCGCTGCGGATTAATCCGCACGGATTTAGCAAAAACCGCAGATAATCCGCAGGTCCAAAGACCTGCGGATTATCTGCGGTTTTGCCTGCGGTTTGGTCCTGCGGATTCACTATCTCCACAATGGTGGAGATAGGAACCCGCAGCGTTTTCCACAGAAAGAATTGACATGCAATTCTTTCTGCGGATTCAAAACCGCAGCAAATCCGCGCGGTTTTTTCCGCAGCGTCGGCACAGCGTTTTTTTTTTACCCATTCAAATGAATGGTACTGTACACCGCAGCTAAAACTGCTGCGTGTCTGTAGCGGCCAATCCGCAGCGTGTGCACACAGCCTTAAAGCAAGACCTTTCATTTAGGGAGGGTAGTAGAGGGGGCGGTGTAGGAGCAGTGCTCCTCTGGCCTCTTTCCTAGTACTGAAGCGCGTTTGACCGTGAGGGGAGGGTGGCCTAACAAAAAAGGGGTTGGCCTATGCAAATTAAAAGCGCGTGGAGTGGAATCCTGGGGGAAAAAAAAAAAAAAAAAATCAGCCGCCTGCGCTTTTGTTATGCGCCCAGACTTGGTTTGAATGTCTTCCTCAGGGTGGTGTCTGTGTCATTCTCCACAATGGGTGCCTGTCTTAAGCCCTGTGGCCTTGCAAGCGGCAAACCATTTCTGGTTATCGCTTCTCGGCCTTTTGGCTAAGATCAAGTGTAGTATCTGTTCTTATCAGTTTAATATCTGATACGTCCCCTATCTGGGGACCATATATTAAATGGATTTTTAGAACAGGGAGATGGAAAAAGAGCTTGCTCACTTCACTCCACGTATCAGCCCAGTATGGCAGTTTCTCTGGGAATGGTGCACTCACTCTCTTAAGCGGTTTCCAAAGACAGATTGAATTGAAATCGGGATAAGCAAGTAGTGTTTTCAAAGCATGATTTGAATGCTTTTTTCCAATGTCGCTGCTCTGCAATTAGTTTTTCTTGGTCCAAGTTGCACATTTCCAATTCCTTAGCCTTGATTTAACTTGACCAACTCTTCTACTACTACTACTACTACTACTACTACTACTCTTATTCACCGCTATATGGGAGGCATTGCACTGTATTCAATGTGTCCGTAAAATAATGATCTATCTTGGCCTTTGCTGTTTGGTAGGTATAGGTGTGACAAGCTGCAGTAATGTGTTTGGCTTTGGATAGCTACATTTCTGCACACCCACCTGCTACAAGGCCTGCAGCCCCTTCGCCTCAGAACTTCCCCAGTCTTAATTCAAGCATTCAATTCCTACCACATCCCTCATGCAATGATATGTCGCTTCATTTTTGAAACATTGTCCCCCTCTTGTGGCCTTCCAACTTTGAAATTTACTGTTCAATTTTGAATTAATTCATATATGAATAAAATGGAAAAGCAACGATTTATCTGGCGAGTTATTTGAATGTTCTGCCTACGTCCACCTGTCTGACAGACGGACGGTATTCTAGTGGCTTGTAGCAGCAGCAGCAGCTAGGTGCGCTGCTTGCCTGCAGTAAATAGGATGTGTCCATCCATGGAACACTGTGATAGGAATCATGCCATTCATAGCACACAATGCTTGGATGTGTTCGACCACGTCTCACAATGGGACCACGTGTCACAATGGGCAGCCCACAGTCTGTAGCAGCTGCGCAGTAGTATTCAGCTTCAGTCTGCTGAGTGAGCCTGAGCAGACAGGTGGGCCATGCTCGCCTCCTGGTTACAATATCTGGCACCAGGAGAGTTAGGCCACGTTCACACGCTGCGGATTCCGCTGCGGATTAATCCGCACGGATTTAGCAAAAACCGCAGATAATCCGCAGGTCCAAAGACCTGCGGATTATCTGCGGTTTTGCCTGCGGTTTGGTCCTGCGGATTCACTATCTCCACAATGGTGGAGATAGGAACCCGCAGCGTTTTCCACAGAAAGAATTGACATGCAATTCTTTCTGCGGATTCAAAACCGCAGCAAATCCGCGCGGTTTTTTCCGCAGCGTCGGCACAGCGTTTTTTTTTACCCATTCAAATGAATGGTACTGTACACCGCAGCTAAAACTGCTGCGTGTCTGTAGCGGCCAATCCGCAGCGTGTGCACACAGCCTTAAAGCAAGACCTTTCATTTAGGGAGGGTAGTAGAGGGGGCGGTGTAGGAGCAGTGCTCCTCTGGCCTCTTTCCTAGTACTGAAGCGCGTTTGACCGTGAGGGGAGGGTGGCCTAACAAAAAAGGGGTTGGCCTATGCAAATTAAAAGCGCGTGGAGTGGAATCCTGGGGGAAAAAAAAAAAAAAAAATCAGCCGCCTGCGCTTTTGTTATGCGCCCAGACTTGGTTTGAATGTCTTCCTCAGGGTGGTGTCTGTGTCATTCTCCACAATGGGTGCCTGTCTTAAGCCCTGTGGCCTTGCAAGCGGCAAACCATTTCTGGTTATCGCTTCTCGGCCTTTTGGCTAAGATCAAGTGTAGTATCTGTTCTTATCAGTTTAATATCTGATACGTCCCCTATCTGGGGACCATATATTAAATGGATTTTTAGAACAGGGAGATGGAAAAAGAGCTTGCTCACTTCACTCCACGTATCAGCCCAGTATGGCAGTTTCTCTGGGAATGGTGCACTCACTCTCTTAAGCGGTTTCCAAAGACAGATTGAATTGAAATCGGGATAAGCAAGTAGTGTTTTCAAAGCATGATTTGAATGCTTTTTTCCAATGTCGCTGCTCTGCAATTAGTTTTTCTTGGTCCAAGTTGCACATTTCCAATTCCTTAGCCTTGATTTAACTTGACCAACTCTTCTACTACTACTACTACTACTACTACTACTACTCTTATTCACCGCTATATGGGAGGCATTGCACTGTATTCAATGTGTCCGTAAAATAATGATCTATCTTGGCCTTTGCTGTTTGGTAGGTATAGGTGTGACAAGCTGCAGTAATGTGTTTGGCTTTGGATAGCTACATTTCTGCACACCCACCTGCTACAAGGCCTGCAGCCCCTTCGCCTCAGAACTTCCCCAGTCTTAATTCAAGCATTCAATTCCTACCACATCCCTCATGCAATGATATGTCGCTTCATTTTTGAAACATTGTCCCCCTCTTGTGGCCTTCCAACTTTGAAATTTACTGTTCAATTTTGAATTAATTCATATATGAATAAAATGGAAAAGCAACGATTTATCTGGCGAGTTATTTGAATGTTCTGCCTACGTCCACCTGTCTGACAGACGGACGGTATTCTAGTGGCTTGTAGCAGCAGCAGCAGCTAGGTGCGCTGCTTGCCTGCAGTAAATAGGATGTGTCCATCCATGGAACACTGTGATAGGAATCATGCCATTCATAGCACACAATGCTTGGATGTGTTCGACCACGTCTCACAATGGGACCACGTGTCACAATGGGCAGCCCACAGTCTGTAGCAGCTGCGCAGTAGTATTCAGCTTCAGTCTGCTGAGTGAGCCTGAGCAGACAGGTGGGCCATGCTCGCCTCCTGGTTACAATATCTGGCACCAGGAGAGTTAGGCCACGTTCACACGCTGCGGATTCCGCTGCGGATTAATCCGCACGGATTTAGCAAAAACCGCAGATAATCCGCAGGTCCAAAGACCTGCGGATTATCTGCGGTTTTGCCTGCGGTTTGGTCCTGCGGATTCACTATCTCCACAATGGTGGAGATAGGAACCCGCAGCGTTTTCCACAGAAAGAATTGACATGCAATTCTTTCTGCGGATTCAAAACCGCAGCAAATCCGCGCGGTTTTTTCCGCAGCGTCGGCACAGCGTTTTTTTTTACCCATTCAAATGAATGGTACTGTACACCGCAGCTAAAACTGCTGCGTGTCTGTAGCGGCCAATCCGCAGCGTGTGCACACAGCCTTAAAGCAAGACCTTTCATTTAGGGAGGGTAGTAGAGGGGGCGGTGTAGGAGCAGTGCTCCTCTGGCCTCTTTCCTAGTACTGAAGCGCGTTTGACCGTGAGGGGAGGGTGGCCTAACAAAAAAGGGGTTGGCCTATGCAAATTAAAAGCGCGTGGAGTGGAATCCTGGGGGAAAAAAAAAAAAAAAAAATCAGCCGCCTGCGCTTTTGTTATGCGCCCAGACTTGGTTTGAATGTCTTCCTCAGGGTGGTGTCTGTGTCATTCTCCACAATGGGTGCCTGTCTTAAGCCCTGTGGCCTTGCAAGCGGCAAACCATTTCTGGTTATCGCTTCTCGGCCTTTTGGCTAAGATCAAGTGTAGTATCTGTTCTTATCAGTTTAATATCTGATACGTCCCCTATCTGGGGACCATATATTAAATGGATTTTTAGAACAGGGAGATGGAAAAAGAGCTTGCTCACTTCACTCCACGTATCAGCCCAGTATGGCAGTTTCTCTGGGAATGGTGCACTCACTCTCTTAAGCGGTTTCCAAAGACAGATTGAATTGAAATCGGGATAAGCAAGTAGTGTTTTCAAAGCATGATTTGAATGCTTTTTTCCAATGTCGCTGCTCTGCAATTAGTTTTTCTTGGTCCAAGTTGCACATTTCCAATTCCTTAGCCTTGATTTAACTTGACCAAC